>NC_043006.1:62958114-62998114 GCF_006345805.1 Octopus sinensis
CGTCAGCCACTAAGGGACATGCTCAACTGGTTAAGGTCAAACAACTGACAAGCAAATCTGTGGTATTGAACAGAATATTTGCTGTAGCCCATCTTTTATACCAAGACAAAACAATGTACATGATAACACTTCCAATCAGTTAAGATCAGAAGCCATGAGAGCCACTGCCTGGTACTGCATCAATTTATTATTATTATTATTATTATTATTATATTATTATTATTATTATTATTTATTATTATTATTATATTATTATTATTATTATTATTATTAATAATAATAATATAATAATAATATAATAATATAATAATAATAATAATAATAATAATAATAATAATAATAATAATAATAATAAATGTAATAACAAAAGAATGTGACCACGATACTAGAGAAATAAAAGAGAAATAAATTAGAACAAACAGTAAAAGGATATCATCATAGTATTTAGAGCTTCGAATGCCAGATCGAAGAGCTCGATAACACTCTAGTCGGCTGTAATTGGCCATTAATAACACACACACACACACATATACACACACACACACACACACACGCGCGCGCACACACTGTGATAATGTTCCAGTGCGACTACACTGGGAGTTGTGGCAGGAAGTACGGGCTGGAATGTATGTGTGTATGTATGTATGCATATATATACATGAGTGGCTGTGTGGCATGAAGATTGCTTCCCAGCAACTTGGTTCCGGTTTCAGTCCCACTGAGTGTAACCTTGGGCAAGTGTCTTCTACTATAGCCTCGGGCCGACCAAAGCCTTGTGAGTGGATTTGGTAGACGGAAACTGAAAGAAGCTCGTCGTATAAATTTATGTATACGTGTTTATGTGTATGTGTGTGTGTTTATGTATCTATGTTTATTCCCCCACCATCGCTTCACAACCGATATTGGTGTGTTTACGTCCTCGTAACTTAGCGGGTTGCCAAAAATGTAGCGATAGAATGAGTACTAAGCTTACACAGAATAAGTCCTGAAGTCGATTTCTTCGGCTAAAAGTGGTGCTCCAGCATGGCTTTAAAGAACATTTTGTCCCGTGTTGCCATTATCAGAGTATCCGTCGAGTTTCTACCTCTTAAGTTGTAATCAATGGGAAATATGTGAGAGAGGAAACTAGGGGCCGACTTAACCAAAGTCGTAGCTCTAAGTAAAACACAACGAACAATATTGACTGAGTTGCGGCATTAGATCATCTGCCTGTGTTGTGCTCATTTTATATCTATGAGTAATCCGAAAGGATTGGTTCGCCTGTAAACCAAATATTCAATTAGACACGAGCGTGCACACAAACATACACACACATATATATATATATATCACGTGATCACGTGACCGACCATACCATCAGAAGTTGCTACACATCGCTGGTCACAATGCGTTCGCATTGTTTTAGCCTTCGAATGTCGCCACCCCGCTGGCTAAGCGAGCAGGCCAACAGAAGAACGAGTGGGAGAAAGAGTGGTGAAAGAGTACAGCAGGGATCACCATCCCCTGCCGGAGCCTCATGGAGCTTTTAGGTGTTTTCGTTCAATAAACACTCACAACGCCCGGTCTGGGAATCGAAACTGCGATCCTACGACCGCGTGTCCGCCGCCCTAACCACTGGGCCATTGCGCTTCCACACACATATATATATAGTTCAAATTTATAGAAAATCAAAGACGAGTTCCCTCGAATGCCCATTAACCCGCTCTCCTAAGCTACGTGCTGTCTCCCCTACGTACGACGTTGTCTTGTTACTACACCGTCCCTCTGTACATCTTATTCTATTAACTACATTCCTAGCTTTACAGTTTGTTTGTGGGCTAACTCTACATACAATGCAATTCCTATCAATACAAGGAGATATATTAAAAGGGTAGGGTCTGCTGATTAGGGATTTGATAGGGTTACCCGGCCTTTATAGAACCTTAATTCTTAGCTTAAGCTTTCTCCGGCCCTTCTAAAGCGGCACATTAGTTCGCCTCAAAGGGTGGTGTAATGGAACACGACACTCTGGTATTTGTGGCTATTTAAACGATGTGTTGGCCTTCCCAATTTTCCTCTTAGTCTTTTCAGTGGTATTCTATGACTAGCTCTTTTAGAGTGGGCAAATCCCATTCTTATCGTTATGTATGGTAGTTTCAAATTTCTTCATGGCTCCTTTATATATACACTAATCCTTTATGTATTGCTGTGACCTGAGAACTGCATGCGGTGGACGAAGTGTTGTAGGTGCCTGTTTAACTCTTTAGAGTTGCACATGTGGAACACATTTTTCATTATTCTGATGAGGTCTACCAACAATATACTTAACTTGGCATTGTCCGCGATAGCTGCGTTCCGGTGGATTAGGTATCTGGAGGCCATACGTCTGGCATGGTGGGAACGGAGAATTCAGGTTTTATTATTCACTGTTTCCAGTCAGACTTCTGTATATAATAGTGAATCTAATATTATGATTAGGGTGTTTCGTAGGGTATTCTATCGTGACCTTAATGCTCTGGTGGATGGAGCTATTTATTTGCTGGATGCTCACCATAGTATTAGTTTCTATTTATAGTTCAAGGATACTCTCTTGTAGAGGTGTCTTTACCACTATGTTGATATCATATGTAAATCACTATGGAGTTCGGTGCCAGGCGTTCTTTACGCCACTTGTCCTACCATACCTAGGAAAAGGTTAGCCACAGTAAATATAAATAAAAAATAAATAACAATAACCTAAAAAATTAAGGGTAACGAGAAAAGGTAAGAAAGATAAAAATGAAAAATCAATAGTAAATAGAAATTCAAGAAAAATATACATGTATGCAAAATATATGTAGTATAAATTTAAATAAAAAGAAAAGAATAATATGCAAGGGGAAAAATGTATATAATGAAACGAATGAAAGATGAATTAGATCGTAAAAATTATTAGTCAACAGTTATATATAAGATAAATTATTTCTATTGGTTTGGTAATACCGCTCAGGAAAGCTATAGAAGAGAAGCGATAACATCAATATGTGTCATATATAAAATCAAGCAAGGATAAAAGTTTGAAAATTGAGAGTTAACATATGTATCTTATACGCCTTATAGACCGTTATTCATCAAAAAGAAAAGATGTATATATTCAAATTTATGTGTTTATATATATATATATATATATACATATATATATATATATATATATGTGTGTGTGTGTGTGTGTGTAATTAATAAATCTTAGGGTAGCAAAAAGACTTTTAGAAAAATTCTTTGCTACTAGTGGTCTAGCGAGAAGAAAAAATTAGTCAATAGACTATATATTATTCATATAAAAAATACTTATCCTTCGTTCATTTCATCATATAAATTTTTCCCTTGCATACTTAAGTATTATTCTTTTCTTTTCATTTAAATTATATACTATATATATATTTTACATACATGTATACATGTATATTTTTCTTTAATATCTATTTATC
The DNA here is from genome assembly GCF_006345805.1 of Octopus sinensis. Taxonomy (NCBI): domain Eukaryota; kingdom Metazoa; phylum Mollusca; class Cephalopoda; order Octopoda; family Octopodidae; genus Octopus; species Octopus sinensis. Next base: position 62,961,561 of record NC_043006.1, read on the forward strand.
ATTGATTTTTCATTTCAATCTTTCTTATCTTTGTTCTTTACCCTTATATTTTTAAGATTATTTTTAATTAATATTTGTTTTTGTTTTCCTCCATTTACTTTATTTACTATAATGGCATCTTCACTAACTCACCACTTAGATACATTTACATTATATATTGGATCCAACTTCTTAAACGTATTAGTATTTTGTATGCGTCCTTCTAAGAAATATGTTAAACTTTGTTCTATAAGCTCATAAAAACTCTGACGAAGTTCTGCCCCATATAGTTAAAATTTATGCCATTCTTAGCATATAACGGAATACTTAGAATTACATATCAAGATGGGGCTAAAACGGAGACATATATGTACATTTTTTTCGCATCTCCCATTTATTTTTGAGCTTTACAACTTAGAGTTTATTTGTACTGTTATGTTTCAAAAATTCAACATCAAATAAACCAATTATTCCTACATCCATCTTTTTCCATTTTCTTTCGTTCATTATTAATAATATGTATTACTACATTAATCCCTAACATCTCGCAGAGACTTTCTCATTATATGATAGTGATTAATCAGTGGAATTTTGGGGATTACGTAAACCCTACTGTAGAGCTAGCATTCTCGAATTAACTGTATATATGTGAGATATATATATATATATATATGTGTGTGTATGTGTGTCTGTGTGTGTGTTTGTGTGTGTGTGCGTGTATGTGTTCGTTTGTGTGTGTGTTAATGATTGCTGACCTCGATCGAAATCAGTAATTTGAAGGAAAACAACTTATTGATCTAGTAGCTGGCTTATATATATTTTATTGACCTTATGATGGGAATTCAAACTATGAAATTTACTATATTGAAATTAAATACTATATTTATTCAACAAATCATCTTTCTTCACGGTCGTTATCACACAAAATACACATTCGTTTCATAAGATGCAACGCCCTAATGTGAACTAAACTTAATTATCTGATATTTATTATTAATTCATTCATACATTGCCAGTACTTGTAATATCGATCTCACTGAAGAATATAAATCTATATGATTTTTTTCATATAACTTTATATACGTATGAAATAAACATACAATATAACAACAATGATTATTCTTATTGTGGTTGTACTATATAAAAATAATGAGCCCAATCCCTACTTAGACTCAGCTTAACAGTGAATCACGATAATCAAATGAAATCCATTTTTAACTGTCCTGTTTTTTGTTTGTTTTTCTTATTTCTAGGACTACATTATTCAACGCTTCATCCGTTTTAAAACAGTAGTATATAAGTTGTAGGTGTTTTAGCTACTGTGTTTAGCAAGTCGAGCTATTATGTAGAGAGCTACTTTTTGCATTGCTATTGTTTTGCCCTCACCTAGGAGATATATATTCGTTGACATGCAGTCTTAGATATATTGAGATCATTTAACAGAGACGGGTGCGATCTGAGAAAGATTTAGCTACTATTTCTAGTAAGTGGCACAATGTAGAGACACCCGTTTATTGCACTTTAGGAAACTGAAGTGGGGAAAATTAAATTGAAAAATAAATTTTTGTTTTCAAAGCCATTGCTCCGACATTTCTTCTACCTTACAATTTAAATAAAGTCTGCAACCGAGAGATCTTCGAGATACAGTGGCAGAGTATATATCTTTGTCTACAAAATTAACGTGCGACAGTTGTACTTCAAGAAACATTATAACATGAAATAGTGGAACACCAGAATGGTGAAGTACTTAGAACAATTACGAACTAATTAATTGTGACATAGTATAAAACTGATGAAAAAATTCGTTACTATTTTGTCCTGAATGAAACTGATTAATCAATTATTTATAATTAAAATACTTCCATTTTTTTCTGTCCGCAATGTGCGCTTGAATGTTGCGATTGCTGTTGTTGAAATTGTTATTGTTATTAAAGACGAGGTAAATCACAATCGATCAGGTCACTGATCAAGCTATTTCAACCGTATTCATTAGAACTATTGGCATGAGAGTTCCAAGCGTTACTAGCCAGTATGCTATTGAATACAATATATCCAATGTGCGCTGCCATTTTGAGACGGTAGAGTCTGGTTTATGGGCGAATTAACTATAACTACTAACAAGCATAGTAACCAGGCAGCACTTCGTTCGTTCGCAAGACACTTTTTTTGTTCTTCTTTAGGGCAGCGGGGGATCTTTTCGGCTTGAACGGCAGCTTTTTAAAATAATTTCCACGTAACTAAACACTTTTAAACTTCGTATACTGGTAGAATGTGTTTATAAAACATCTTTTCCTCATGGCTTTATTGCGAAAATCCTATAGTTTGTAAGATATTTGTTGTTTTTCTTCAATTTCTGCACTTTCAACCAATCAATGACGTCTATTGAGGTGAAAAACATTCTGTGCCGTATGAATATGACCCTCGTTTAAGAAACAGATTGGGTTTATTTACATTTCTGAAGAAAAAAAGATACCCTTCCCCCACCCCTAACCCTAACTAACCCTAACCCTAAAACAGATTGAAATGCAATAGATCGATACTAGGGTTATAATCATGGGTGAAAATTTCATATGACACCGCTAGAAAAAAACTGCCGTTCGAACCGCAAAGATCCGCAGCGGGTATTTTCCAATATTTGAAATTTATGCATTTCATTCTTTTCCTTTCGTTCTTAAAAAGAGTGAGGCAGTGAATCAGTTTATCCCCTGCAACGTTCCGAATCGCTATAAATATTCGTTTTCGGCTTAAATTATTATTTTGACTCGTGATCTAGCTACACTTATAAGTCGTCTTCGAAAAATCTTGGTTGAATCTTCGTTATCCTCACTAAATTTGGAAATAGTTTCATATATAGGCGCAGGAGTGGCTGTGTGGTAAGTAGCTTGCTAACCAACCACATGGTTCCGGGTTCAGTCCCACTGCGTGTCATCTTGGGCAAGTGTCTTCTGCTATAGCCTCGGGCCGACCAATGACTTATGAGTGGATTTGGTAGACGGAAACTGAAAGAAGTCTGTCGTATATATGTATATATATATGTATATATGTGTATGTGTGTGTGTTTGTCCCCCTAGCATTGCTTGACAACCGATGCTGGTGTGTTTACGTCCCCGTCACATAGCGGTTCGGCAAAAGAGACCGATAGAATAAGTACTGGGCTTACAAAGAATAAGTCCCGGGGTCGATTTGCTCGACTAAAGGCGGTGCCCCAGCATGGCCGCACTCAAATGACTGAAACAAGTAAAAGAGTAAAAGAGTATATATTAAATAATTCTTTCTATATGTAAATGAACAGATATTGTAATTCAACATTAGGTTGCTGGCGAACAAGATATACAAAGAGGTTTCGATTTCCCTATGAAATTCCGATTTTATTATTGTTCAATCACGTCACTTAAATTTCAGACATATTTAGACGGTGAGACGGAAATTATCAACTGGTTTCAAATCCTATTTGGACTGATTTTCATTTACATACGCCAACAACAGCCTTTGAGAATGGCATGAATTACGGGTTCCCTTTTATTCATTTTATTCATTTCCATAAATTTATATAAGACATTATATTTACTATTTTTATATCAATATTTATTTTTAGCAATGAAAAAAGAACATATTCATAATTGCTTGTATCACAAAATATAAATCAAATTTTTCTTTGAGCTTTCAGTTACTATTAGATTGGGTTTATGTATGTTTAAAAATAATGATATCTTTTCCCATTGGACGTAGAAAAGAAAAACAAAAGAACAAAATATTATGAGTGAAAGATTTCATCAGTCTCAACAAATACTAACTTAGCTTAGAACGTTTGGAATTTTTAAAGAAAACAAAACCACATTTCAATAACGTCGGGAATTTGCATTAGGATTCTGGAGATTTAAAGCTGTTTAAAGTAAATTTAACAATTTAAAAGAAATTTCTCCAGGCTAGTCTAGTCTGTCAGCAAATTATAGTTCAGACTCCATTAGAAGCAAGTAGCTATTGTGAAAATAATGTCTACATGCCACAGTTTGAAAATAAGCAACTCTTAGATGTTGACAATTTTTTGTTACCTAAATAATCTACTTGAAGTTATTATCGTCGAACCGAGATAAGTGTATTCATGACGAAACAACATTGCTCTTCTTGAATCCTCCTTTTAGAAATCTCAATACAGTTAAGATCACTTCTAGAAAGTGTGTAAAGGTCAGAGGGAGACAAAGCAGAATGTAAGAAAAATGTCAAATATTGAAGTTACAATAAAATAGAAAGATTTTTCTTGTTTTCTCTTTGTTGTGGTTATTGATATTGCTTTCTTCATCATTCTTTTTATTTATATAATTTATCGTTGTATATTTTGCTTCATTTTGATGTTTTATTAATATTATTATGGTTATTATTATTATTGTTGTTGTTGTTGTTGCGGTGGTTTTGTCGTTATATTCTCTTCTTTACGCCATATTTTTTACTTGAAATCAAGTAAAAAATATAAAACGTGATTGATGTTATTTGATTTCTATAACACCAATAATAGAAAATGTACTTTATATAGACACACTGGTTATGTATGTATGTGTATGTGTGTATGTGGTGTATGTAGGCAAATAAAACATATTATGTATGAATATATATACACACACACAACACGCACGTATTTCATGTTATTTAAAAAAGTAAAGCGCTTTATTATTGAAAGCAAATACAGGCGAATGAATACGCACGTTAATGTACGTAGCGCATGGAAATTCTTCAGCTGAGCAAATAGCGATAAAATAGTGAGTTTTTGCTGCTCGAAAAGTATGTGTAAGGATTTATTTAATATTAGAGTAGGTTCCAACCTATTTATGCTGTTGACTATTATGTCTTTTTTTTTTTACTGTTCTCTTTATCATAACACATATGCTAGTAATTCTTCTTGTGGATATTGTTTAATATACACTCAACTATGTAAACATTTCCTTTATACATATATAACATATATGTAAAATAAGAAATCAGGTTACCAACCAGAATATCGGATGTTGTTATCCGATACGAATATGCGATTCGTATTATTTTTGCTTTCGAATAACGCCACATCGCGGGCTAGTTGAGTAGACCAACATTCGGTCTGATCGGAAAGCTATTCCGTCAAAGGGTTATCCACTCGCAGTTGGGTTGACTGTGATCATCTACTGACTGTGTGTGCAATATCTTAGCTACGCGCCTTCTACATGTAATAAATGCAACTAAGAAATATTTGTATCTAAAAAGCAATATCCGATATGAAGTTACAAAACAGCAACCGATTATGTTTTTCTGAGGCCTTCACGAACTTACATGCATGGATGATTTTTAATATCTTGACAGCCAGACAATTAAGAAGACTTATGCTCGGGAGACTTGTCAACGATTTTTGTATCATTTTATTGATCTTAATATTCGTCCCTACCATATATTGTCATAGCATCATATATTCTGTTGAGCCATTTGAACGACTGACTATGAACTTGCTGTTATAGCTCACCCCACTCAGTCATTCTACTGTATGTATTCTCCGTTTTTTGTTCATTCTTCTACCTATCCTTCCACCAACTTAACCATCACATTTCTTAATTCTTTTCCACCTTTACTGTTAAGACTTCTATATACTAACTACAAAATTGATTTCCACCTCTCTCTCTCTCTCTCTTTTTCTGTCTGTCTGTCTCTCTGGCTCTCTCTCTCCCCCCCCCATCTCTCTCTCTCTCTCTCTCTTTCTCTCTCTCTCTCTCTCTCTCTCTCTCTCTCTCTCTGTAGATATAACTGCATATATATATTGAGCATTTTCGACCAGCAAAATTTATTCCATCTGAAAATGGCGCTGGGGACACTAAAACTATAACTTAGATTTCTATTATTTCGAAAACATTTACTCACAGCAATCTAGTATAAATATATGTGCTAGTAATGCATACTACTGTCACTTACTTACCACCGAACAATTACAAGGTCAGCTTCAGAATCATCTTTCTAAACCGTCATTTTCGTGTATGACATCCCCGGATATCTACCAACCTGTAAGCAACAAATACGAAATTTCTTTTCCATGCATTCTCTTTAAGGGATATTTATATACACATCTGCATAACTTCATTCGAATCCATTGATGTCATTAATAACAACATGTCCACCTATCTAATTTCATTTTCATTGACTCGACCGGTGCTTTTCTTATTGTCAACCTTTACTTACCTAGATTACGTCTTTCATCATTTGGTGTCGGAGTTTAGATAATAGATCTGATCTCAGCATTAATTTGTCTATATTTATACGTCTTTAGTGGTACACTTACCTATTCCATCGTTGAACTTCTCTGCTTTAACATCTGAAATGTAAGATCTTTCCTACCCTGATGACGTTGGCTCGATTTCCACAATGATGACTGCTTCCAAATACGGCTACATGTTGTAATGGACTACATCTACCAATATTATGACGGATCTCCGAGCCCGCAGAAATAGCTGTTGGATTTATAACACCTTTCTCCTGTCCATTTAATGTTCTCTGTCGTTTGTTTTCTGTGTGAGTTGGATCTATTGATATAAATATCTATATATTTATACTTAAATATTCATCGTCTGGAAGTTTCTGCTCTTTGCTTTTTCTCGGTTTTCATGTACACACAGACACAGATACACACACACACACACACATATATACATATAATATATATATATATAATATATATATATATATATATATATTATATATATATATACATATATATTTGCTTGTTTCAGTCATTTCACTGCGGCCATGCTAGAGCAATGCCTTTAGTCGAAAATATCTACCAAAGGACTTATTCTTTCTAAGCCTAGTACTTATTCTATCGGTCTGTTTTGTGGAACCGCTAATTTACAGGGATGTAAACACATCAGCATATGTTGTCAATTGATGTTGGGAGGACAAACACAGATACATAAACATACATTGACACACAAGCATACATATATATGTACATATACACGACGGGCGTCTTTCAGTTTCTGTCTACCAAATCCACTCACAGGGCTTTGGTTGACTCGAGGCTATAGTAGAAACACTTGTTCAATGTGCCACGCAGTAGGACTGAACTCGGAACCATGTGATTGGTAAGTAAGCTACTTACTACACGACTACTCCTGTGCCTATAGTCACTCCTTCCCTGTATTTTGTATTTCATACCAACAGTGTTATATTTAGTATATCTAATTTGTTTATCCACATAATTACCTCTATATAATGCATGCATAGACAGATAAGGTAGATAGATAGATGGACAAACATAGAGACAGATAGACAGACAGGCATACAGTTAGACGGACATATAGACAACCACTTAGCTAGATAGATAGATAGATAGATAGATAGATAGATAGATAGATAGATAGATAGATAGATAGATAGATAGATAGATAGATAGATAGATAGATAGGTATGAGTAGTGAGGAGCGCGTTGCGATATTTCAAGTAAAAGATATTTAAAACTTAATACAATATAAAGCCGAAATAAATTAGTGTAGTCGGAAGTTAAGTAGCCTTTGTTCGAAGAAAAATAGAGGAAGGTGTCGAGGTGTAAATAAGAAAGTGGAAATAGCATACGCCAACTAGTATTCCTAACCAATCGTTCTTTTATCCCTTGTTAATTGATAGATCCAATTTATTACTGAGACTGGTTCTTTGATCCTCAAATTCTGCATGCTCTGGCATATTATTATAACGATATCAGTTATGTCTTAAGTACAGACAAATAGCCTTCTGTGTACGTGCTTCTTCATGCAGTTGCATAAACTTCCGATCTCCTGAACAACTTCTTTAAACTGTAACGTACCTCAACTGATAGTATTTTGAAGCTATGGAAAATATAAATATTCAAGTACCAGTCAAAGTTGAGATTAATACAGCATAACTCTAGACAGATCTCAACTCCGCTACATTTGAAGACTTGAATATTATGAAAGTTGGAAGCCCGTTAAGTAGAATTAAATAAATATTTTTAAGGATTCCAATTGCATTCTCACTTTATCATCCTATATATATATATATATATATATATATACATACATACACGCACACACATACACAGACGCATAGACGCACATACATACATACACGCACAAATGCGCACAAACACGCACTTGAAAGCAATCACGCACACACACAGTAACGTACATTTACTCCGCAGACACAACCCCCCACACACACAGATATGCGCGCACGCACATGCCCACACATACACACACATACCTCCTTCTCTTGCACTCACCCATTCCCTTCCGGTCATTTCAATATTTGACCGCGTTTGCATCGTAGGCGATTTTCTTTCTCCGTCTTCCGTCCTTTCGACCTCTTCTGTATTTCACATGAAAAGCTCCACTCGAAACGTGAAATCCTCTTTCTTTTTTTTCCTTTCCTGAGCGTCTAATAACACAGTATTTGTAGGGAAAGGTTAATAAAAAGCCGAAAGCAGTGGAAAGAAGTGTCGAAAGGTTTTGTTTTAGACTGTGGTGGAGGAGGAAATATATATATATATATATATATACATATATATATTTATATATATATATATATATCACGTGATCACGTGACCGACCAGACCATCAGATGTTTTACACCCCGCTGGTTAAGCGAGCAGGCCAACAGAAGAAAGAGAGAGAGAAAGAGTGGTGAAAGAGTACAGCAGGGATCACCACCCCCTGCCGGTGCCTCGTGGAGCTTTGTGGGTGTTTTCGCTCAATAAACACTCACAACGCCCGGTCTGGGAATCGAAACCGCGATCCGACGACCGCGAGTCCGCTGCCCTAATCACTAGGCCATTGCGCCTCCATATATATATATGCCGGCGAAAACCTTGTGAGTGGATTTGGTAGATGGAAACTGAAAGAAGCCTTTCGTATATATATATATATATATAATATATATATATATATATATAATGTATGTAATTTTGTGTATGTGTTTGTCAACCCACTACCGTCACTTGACAACTGTTGCCGGTGTGTTTATGTTTCCATAACTTAGCGGTTCGGCAATAGAAACCGATAAGATAAGTACTAGGTTCACAAAGAATAAGTCCTGGGTTAGAGTTGTTAGAGTAAAGGCGGTACTCCAGCATGGTCGCACTCAAATAACTGAAACAAGTAAAATATTAAAAGGAAAAATAAAAGTATATATAGTTGTGACAGTTGTTTTGAATTTTCAGCCTTCTAGACTTTATCGAACTGTGCCACATCTTATTATATCGGGTCGTAATGCGGCCTCTTGTAAGTGTGTTTTCTTTGGATAGATGGAGCTTACTGAATGATAATATTTTGAAGTTTGACTTCTGGTGGAATGATATTATATAAGATTTTATTTTTGGTATTTCTAGTTGTGTCCTTGTACTGAGTTTAATTTGGCGTGTAAAACTTTGTAATCAGGTGTATCTATTTTGTCGGCTTCGGGTCATGTGGTTGTTTGGGAGTGAAAAGAAGGGTGTAAGGAGGTGAAAATTTTGGTTGATCAACAGATCTCTAACTTGCATTTAATTGTTGCTCCTGTTATATATACACTATTTAAAATATTTAACCTTCTGGTTTTTGAATGATAGAGGTTATTGTTCAGAATTCTGTCTAGCATATAAATCTTAGTTACCATGTTTGTCTATTTCGGTTTCTCAATTGCTTAACATCGCGTTGGTAGTCTACGAATTTGATATTCAGTGCTATATTTATAACAAATGCAAAGAGAGCCAGAGAAAGTATCACTATTATTTGAAAGATAAAACGTAACATTCTGATCAATCGCATTAGCAATATACTTATTTTTTATTAGATACATCTCGCACCTTCTCTTATTTCATTCTACAATCGCAATAATCCCTTGTAAAAACCCGTTACTACCAGTACAATACATTAGGGTTCTATCGACAAAGCAGGATACATTTTTTAAAATGTGTTTGAAGTTTAAAAGGCAGCATGTAAGTAGATAAAGTAGGATAAAATTTTCAAATTAAGTAGGACACAAATAAAAGAAACACAATTTAGAATGAAAGGTTGATATCCATGCCAAAGAATTTCAGAGACAAGCAGCGGTTGTTGCAATGCAATCATTTCTATTTCTTCGCCTAATCCCCTAGAAATTCAGCTTAATCTCCAAAGTCATTGCATCAAGTATATTAAATTTGAAAAAGATATCGATTTATAATTTTGTGTGTGAAAGTTTGTGTGCATGTACGTATGTATATGGATATATCTGCATAAATGAGAGTGTATGTAGGTGTGTGCGAGTGTTTTTCTGCATTCCGGTGAATAAAATATATTCATATGTTTATACATGCATACTAATGTAATGCCTATACGATGAATGTATATCCGTGTGTATGTCTTTCTGTGTGTGTTTGTGTGTGTTAGTGCTTGTTTGTGCGTTTGTGTGTATGTGTTTGTAAGTATATATATACATATATATATGTATATATATAAATATATATTTATTTACACACATACACACACACATATATATATATATATACACACATTTTACCTATTCTGGTTATAATATATTTTAAGTAATTTTAAATCTTATCTTTATACAACATAACAATATTGCTTGTATACAATTATCCATAGTACCCCAAGATAATTTCCTCTGTATTAACATTATAGGTTTTATTAGAGTCTTGTCCGTTGAACTGGTAATTAACATCTTAATTTGGGGGTCTTCCCCTACCAAGCCTCCTTTATAGACAGTTAACATAAATCCTGGCAATATTTATGTCCATACTCAACTATAAACTGTCAACTCACTCCTTCCCTCCATTCTAAACAGACACTATCCTCTAGCCTTAGATTTGGTAGTTGATAAAAAAAAAGACTAATAAATTAAAAATGAACCGCAATCTTTTACAAGCTATGACCCTAACAAACGTTATACAGTTCTTAGATGTGTAGCATGTTCTTAGCTACATTAATAGCAACAATTAATCTTTCCCTCTTCTTGGTCCATTAATAAGTCCAACTGATAAAAAATCTATTTATTTATGAAGCTGAGAGGATAGCCCTGCATTTAAATTTATGTAATGATTGCATTGTTCAATTAAATGGAGCCGCTTGAAACGATCGTACTGCATCACCCCTTGATTTCCTGTTGCTTATTTTGACTTTATTGACCTTACTTTGAGTTGTACGGATAATACCGCACTAACTTGGTGCTTCATCCTAAGGACCTAATTCAACTGAATCTCAATTATATATATATGTATATATATATGTATATATATATATATATATATAGATATATATATATATACACACATTTTACCTATTCTGGTTATAATATATTTTAAGTAATTTTAAATCTTATCTTTATACAACATAACAATATTGCTTGTATACAATTATCCATAGTACCCCAAGATAATTTCCTCTGTATTAACATTATAGGTTTTATTAGAGTCTTGTCCGTTGAACTGGTAATTAACATCTTAATTTGGGGGTCTTCCCCTACCAAGCCTCCTTTATAGACAGTTAACATAAATCCTGGCAATATTTATGTCCATACTCAACTATAAACTGTCAACTCACTCCTTCCCTCCATTCTAAACAGACACTATCCTCTAGCCTTAGATTTGGTAGTTGATAAAAAAAAAGACTAATAAATTAAAAATGAACCGCAATCTTTTACAAGCTATGACCCTAACAAACGTTATACAGTTCTTAGATGTGTAGCATGTTCTTAGCTACATTAATAGCAACAATTAATCTTTCCCTCTTCTTGGTCCATTAATAAGTCCAACTGATAAAAAATCTATTTATTTATGAAGCTGAGAGGATAGCCCTGCATTTAAATTTATGTAATGATTGCATTGTTCAATTAAATGGAGCCGCTTGAAACGATCGTACTGCATCACCCCTTGATTTCCTGTTGCTTATTTTGACTTTATTGACCTTACTTTGAGTTGTACGGATAATACCGCACTAACTTGGTGCTTCATCCTAAGGACCTAATTCAACTGAATCTCAATTATATATATATGTATATATATGTATGTATATATATATATATATATAATATATATATATATATATATATATATATATATATATATATATATATATATAATATATATATATATATATATATATATACTGTTCTTTAACTTCCATAGTTTTGGGATCTCGATATTTTCAGTTAGAAAAAATGTCTCTCTACACTATAATTCGACACCAAGTGGTTAACAAGTAGAGCTGGGCTCCGAACACTCGCTTCACCTCATTCGCTGCAACACCAGCTAATCATCACAAATGTTTCTAATTAAATATTGTGTTTGTGGATCTTATGTAGTATGTTTAACAACTATATTACCTGTATCATAAGATAATAAGTATAATTCGACACAAACCATACGCTGTTTCTTTTTCTAACTGTTTGATACATTGTTTGTGACCAGGCAATTACAATATGCATGTTATTCGCCTATTCCATAACAGTGCAATTACGAATTACAAGCAATATACGTATTTATCGCTAATGGGTGTTACTGAATGTTGTATTTACCATAATATTAATTTAATATACAATATTTGTATGTTTCGTATATCAATGATATACCGAAATCTATCCTACAGATAAAGTTAAATTATACTGTACAATACGGGACTAATGAGACTTTAATCATAAATAATAGAGATTTATCGAATATGGACACATCGATATTACTATTGCATACTTTGTTACAACTCTTAAAATAAACGTTACTTTTAAGTTCATTTCATTGATAATAAAAATTCAAATAGTGTAATTTTAAAACCATAACACATAAATATATTATAAGGTTTAACTCCTGGGTGAATCATGGTTAAAAGTTATATTTTATTGCTAATAAAGACGTGTGATAATTTGCCATGCAATGGAAAGAAATCGGCTTACAGATCTGAATAACTCGAAGTTCCCGATTCTTTGTTATCTTGGAAATTCTCTTGCCTTCAGAATATATAGAGTGGTGATGTACATGTTGCCTATATTGTGAATGATTTTTCTTATTCAACTATCAATTTGTTCCACTCCAAATGAATATTATCTTGAAAGGTTTTAATTCGCTTTGGTAATTCATATACGCCACAAACCAAACAGCTTATCTTTGTAAACCAACTAGGTGCCTATTCTACATATTTTCATTCTATAAATCTACTCATGCTTCATCATCAACCCTACACCGACCAGAAGCGTGAATATAACCCCTTGAAGAAGATTCATATTTGATATATCGACTTCATTTCTTGACAACGCTTTTGATTTATCAACCCCGAATGAATGAAAGACAATGTTGACTTCGCCGTAAATTGAACTCAGAAAGTAAAGAGACAGAAAATACTGCAAGGCTTTTTCCGACATCCTATGGATTCTGCCAATCCATTGCCCTAGAAAGTTTGTCTCTTAGGGACAGCAAGGATTATCAAGAGGGTACTAAGCACTTGAAAGCTTGTGGATACCTAAGCTGAAAACTTGTGGATACCTAAGGTTACAGGGGGTAACCTGCTACCCACATAAATCAGGAATAAAGTCCGAACCTAGGCCAAACCAAAATAATAATAGTAATTATTATTATTATACATGTTTTGTCTAGGTGTAAAAGCTGGGCTACAGCAAATATTCTGCTTAATATTACAGATTTGCTAGTCAGATGTTTGACCGTAACCAACTGAGGCGTTTCGTTCATCATTTTTAAACAACCATTATTTTTTACTTTTTTGAGCGGATAAGGTATAGTATCTGCAGAAAATTCTTACAGGACACCACCTGTAAGGTCGTGCGCTATTTGTCTTGATGTGATGTTTTATATATTTTATGATTATTGGTGCTACATTGTTCATGGCTAGTGCGGGGAATACTATCAAAAGCCTTTCGATAATCGATCCAAGCCATATTTACACACTTCTTTCTGCGACTCTCTTCAATTATGGCTTTATTGATCAGTAGCTGATATTTACAACTGTATGAGTCCTTGTAGCATACCTTCAGCTTTTCTGGAAAAAGGTTTTCTTCTAGATATTTGCTCATTATCTGCGATATTATTGCAGTAAAGGCTTTGTAAATTGTAGGTTGACGGTTATCGGTCTGTAATTTTGTTGGTTTGCCGTGTCAGTGGATTTAGGAATTAGGATAATTTTCCTTTCCGTGAGCCATTCAGACATTGTCTCTGGTTCTATTAGTATTTAATTAAATTTCTCAGCCAGCGTTTCATGTATTCCTGTGTGATATTTTAACCAGAAGTTGAGGATCTTGTGGTGCCCTGGTGCCTTCCAGTTGCCTAGTTTTTGCAGTGCATGGTTGACCTCTTCAGTTGTTATAGAAGTCCAGAGTTGTTCAGGTGCCGTGTTGGTTATTTTGATAGATCTTTTCTGAGGTTGTTCCTTTGCCGACCATATTTCTTTCCAAAATTCTTTCACTTCTTCAACTGTTGGTGCTGCATTGGTATCTACCTTATTTTTGCCAAGTTCTTTGTAGAATCTTTGGGGTTGGATTTCAACTGCTTATGTCTATTATAAATGAGTTTCAGACATACATTAGGAGTTTCGTTACGTACATCTTGGGTGAAATTCATTGAAGTATTTATGGCTTACAAGGATGTTTAAAACAAAAGCAAATAGTCGAAGTTTTAAAAAATTTAAGGCTACCAGAAAATATCAATGGTAATCGGTTATATTGGTAAAGCGCTATGTCAACAGTGATTTCGAAGTATTATCTACTTCAATTTGTAAGTAATCATGAACCAAATCGATTTTTGCGATGTAACGACCAAAATTAATCTTGTTGAAAATGTTTTCAGGATTAGGTAGCGCGTAGGGGTGATCTAAAAGCTTCATGAAATCTAGTCGAAAAATCTTCGCAAAGGCTAATGAAACCATTTGCTTTTTCCTAACTACCGTAATTGGTGCTAGCCAAGTTGAAGAGTTAACAGGTTTTTATGTTTAATTGTACAAGTTGGTTTTACTCTTTGTCAACCTTGGATTGAACTGCATATGGAACTGGTTTGCGAGACCTACATACACGCTTTAAATCAGACTTGTTTTGTATAACTTGCTTTGTATAACTTGCAACGCCCCAACGACTCTTTGAAAACGGGAGGATATTTTTCCTTCTCTAAAAGGGTAAAAGCGTCAGATGATATATCTTGAAAGGAACGATTGATAGGACCACTCGAAGTGTATGAATGTAAGCTAATTGAGTCCACTGGTTTACTGCATGAGTCCACTTCAGTAATCCAATCTAAACCATATCGATTTGCCAAATAATAAGTTCCATTAAAAGGATTTGAATCAAACTGTAACTTATTCTTAATCCAACCAATGTGGTTTAAATTATCACCTAATGCATTCTTCGCAGTGTGATCCGTCTCAGCTATGTGTGGGCAACCAAGCTGCTTCCAAATTTTGCGAGAAATCAACGTGATATCAGATGCTGTGTCTAACAGTAATTTAACTGGAATACCATCTATTGAAACAATTAAATACTTGCGCATTAAATTTGAGAGTCCACTTTAAAACTGACATAAATAGTAGTCTGTTGCTTGTAAGGGCAACACTTTCTATTTCTTGCATCGCAAAATCAGCATAGCTGGAGCGGACCGGAATTTCTCTTTCTGGCAATAGGTAATGGCTTAAGATTAGTTTTCACTTGATTTACTGACTCTAAACTTGTTAACTTGTTGTTAAACATTTCATATTATTTCAAATATTTTCATATTGTATTTCAAGTTTATTAATTTTAGCACTCTTCACCGTAGTCTTAATTGTTATAACAGTTTTGTACGAAGGTCTGCATCCGACGGTGATTGTAGAACAACAACGGAGAGTAATAATTTGAATTGATTATGAGTTACAGAATTCAAATTGAAATGTTCGCATTGGACTTGACAGTTTGAAAACAATTGTATCTAAAGTTAAGCAAAAATGGGTTCGCACAGATAATCTGAAGTATTTCAACTGTCTTATTGAAATCGATGTCTCGAGGATTTTTGGTAGTTTATAGTTGATCTATTTAGCGTTCCGAACTTGGTTAATAACAAATCTAACTTTGGTCTCATTGTCAAGATTCGAACAGTGAACGGAAAACATATCTTCAAAACGTATAAACCATGAATCAAAAGTAATATCGGAAAATTGGGTAATTGGAATTTGAAGCTGCTATAGATGTGTTAATATTTTAGTTGATAGATAAGTTTTGGGTAAGTAATTCAATAAGGCTAAACTCTGCCGCCTCAAATGTTTCAGTTGGCCTTCGAGAACCGTTTCTATTTGCTCATAAAACATAACAATTTTAATCCGTTCACGTCGCCGTTGTTGTAAATATAATTGTATTTGCAATTTGAGCTTTGAGTGCTAAACTAATACAATATAACCCACTAGATTCCAACGTAGAAGAACTCGTAACTCCTTTACTTGGATAAGAGTTATATTATAACAATTGACAAAAGCAAAACTGTCTGTCAGGCAAACAACCCGAACGCGAACGCACAGAGAAGGGCTGACTTCCAGGGACGCAACAGCTTGAACGTCACGTTCACGAGCAGGAAAACTATTGGTTGTCTTATTACAAACAAATGTTATACACTAAGACAAGGAAAATATGCTTAAGGGGCGAGTTATAGTTGGATGTATCTACCACAGCACACAACTGGTATTTTATCGATTTCTCAAGTGAATGGCCGAGAAATTTGACTCGCGCAATAATTAAACACAAAGTGTAGAGGAAATACTGTACATTTTCTGTCATTCTAACACAGCTTTACTAGTTATAAAATACTATATTGATTTTGTAATTTTAGTAGCATTTAATTTGCTTTAAGTAGATTTTATTTGCAATCTACGTGCACGATTCACACTGAAATAGATTCAGGAAAAATCTAAAATTGTGTATCCGTAACGAATTAATTATCCCCGCTGTATGTTTGCTTTTTAAAACGAAATTCGACATTCAGTCAACGTAGGCGTTCTTTAACAATCCAGTTTCATTACCTTGCATGAGACAAAAATACATGTGCTTTTCTTCCATTTTGTTTATTCTCAATTTATGAAGACATTTCACATTTTTACTCGAATAATCTATTAAATTATGACGCTATATGAACAAGTAGTTACATATTTTAGTGAATATGAATATTTTTTCTCGATAACTACGATAGAAAAGATAGCCGGTATTTGTTTCTGATTCGCTGACAGCATTTTTCTATCAACATTGAAAGAAAGTATCCTAGTCGTGTTATCTTAATAACCATTTAATTTTATTTGTAGCAAAAGCGGTTTTGTCATAGTAAATCCAGTTTACTCTTTCCATCAATTCTTAATCAATATATTGCCGTTCATAAGATGGTGAGTTGGCAGAAACGTTAGCACGCAGGACGAAATGCTTAGCGGCATTTCATCTGTCTTTACTTTTTAAGTTCAAATTCCGCCGAGGTCGACTTTGCCTTTCATCCTTTCGGGGTGGATAAATTAAGTACCAGTTGCCTACTGGGGTCGATCTAATAGACTGGCCCCTCCCCCAAAATTTCGGGTCTTATGTCTAGAGTAGAAAAGAATATATTTCCGTCCATATTTTATTTGCAATAAGAATTAAGTGTATTTCAGAAATGTAAATTGAAGTATTCGTTGAAATATTGAACCCGTGATAAACTCGTCGTGTGTTTAATTTATCTTTAGTGGTCATAGGACCAGGTACTCTTACGGTGAAGTGTCGGATCCCTTTGAAATACGATCTGGCGTTCGGCAAGGACGTGTTCTTTCGCCGACTCTTTTCAATTACGCCATCGACTAGATCACCACAAATGCATTAAGGGAGTTCACCGGTGTCACTGCTGGTCACAATTTTTCTGTCAAGGATCTACACTACGCAGATGGCATTGCGATATTTGGCGAAACATTTGCTGATGTCCAGTTTGCTACCAATGAGCTCCAGTGTGTTGCATCACAGGTTGGTATGAAAGTCATTGCCTCGAAGACCAAAATCCTCACAGCCGGTTTCGCCGCACCAGATAAAACACCCATTGTCCGCAATGGTGATATTCTTGAAGAGGTTGAGAGTTCGAAATATCTTGGCGCCATCATTACAGCCACAGGTCAAGATGAGGCTGACATTAAAACACGAAACGACCTCACTCGCCAAACTTTCAACCGACTCAATGCATGACTCTGGTCAAGATCTGAGATCCGACGCACTACCAAAGTACGGATCTACTAAGTACAAGTGTGGACGATTCTCTTTTACGGCAGCGAGTCATGGCCGATGAGGGTGGAAGATATTAAGCGACTAGAATCCTTCGATCACCTCTGCATACGCCGCATCCTTCGTGTCCGATGGCATCACTTTGTCTCTAACAATTCAGTCCGACACCAGTGCAAAATTACCTCCCTCCGACAAGTCATCCTAACGAGACGTCTGCGTTGGCTGGGTCATGCCCTCCGTCGTCAACCAGGAGAATACATCTACGAAGCAATTGCCCCAGCTCCCCTTCAGGGTTGGCGAAAGCGATGTGGTGAACAACGAAAAACCTGGCTGATGACAGTCAAGACTGATCTGGAACCCAAACTAGGATCCCATATCTACGGCGTTCGCCGCTGGAATAGGGAGTGGTTGGAGATCACGGGGTCGTTAGCCACAAATCGCCAGGTCTGGTCGGCGTGTGTGAGAGATGCAGCATTGAGGATGAATGAAGCCAGCTCAACCCACCCCGGGTGAATGCTGTCTCGAGACAAGAAATATACTCATACAAGGAAAACGCAGAGTCTGAGAAACCACGCAACTTCTACGTGCTTGCTTAACCAGCTAGAAGCAGTAATAAAACCTTCCTTAAATCACGTATGATCGCATTTAAAAAGCAAAGTTGATATATTCCTAGACACACTACCATGAAATTAAAGATGCGACAATCCTCATACGAACATATCTTATATGTCAGTTTGATAGGGATGGCTCTAGAATAATGCAACAACAATATAAGATACAGCTAAAGAATGACTGACCGAAGGTGGGTTAGAGTCTGCCTTTCAGTAGGCTAAAGCTATGAAACATAGGGACTGCTAGATAAAGATGTGTCAGTGATGAATAGAATCGTGGTAGAGGTGATTTTGTTTTACATTCTGGACAAAAAGAAATGTCTTGCCAGTGAAGGATATTTTTATTGTTACCTCTCATACACGCGAGATGACAGCAAAATCAATGTGTGAAAATAAGTGGTATAACTTCCCCAACGTTATGTCAAAAAGATTTGACACTACAGAAATTTCGTTGCCTAACAACACTTACATTGTGATTCTTGAGTATATTGTTCATAAGCAGTACATGGTGATCGCCATTAAACAATATCCATATACATAAAGAAAGATCGAACCATCTTAATAAACAACCATTCGTAACTCACAGTCATATATACACGCCCCACCACACAAACACATATAGAGATATATATATTATGTATGCACAAGTACATACACATACACATATATACATATATACATATGTGTATGTGTATATATTTATATATATATATAATAAATCTCGGAGCGAGGTATAAACAGTGAAGTTTATTTGTCACTGAATTGTGGCTAACCCTTAAGGGTTGATGCTACTTTAGCTTGTAGCCCCAGGGAGATTTCTCCTCCAGCTGGCTATTAACAACCTTTCTGTGCCCTATCAGTATTTGAAAGGGAAGTCATCTTTCCCATCTGCAGCCTGACGTGATACACACGGACCCGAATTTCTGGGTAGTGATGCGTTATCAGCGTATGACAAACACCGATTGGCGATGGGAAGTGATTATCAATGCAAATATATATATATAATTTTTCCAGTGACAAAAAGTCACTGATATCGAAAAAGTGGAAACAAGCAATAATAAATCTCTGAGCGAGGTATAGACAGTAGCTGTACGATATCGTGCAGTATATTTGCCACCCAAATGCAGCTAACCCTTAGGGGTTGATGCTACTGTAGCTTGTAGCCTCAGGAAAATATCTCCTCCAGCTGGAATCGTATAAGTGCACTATCAGTATTTACAAAGGGAAATGTATATATATATATATATATATATATATATATATATATATATATATATATATATATATATGTATGTATGTGTGTGTATGCATGTATATATGTGAGATATATGTGAGATAATGGTTTCACTTTAATAGTTTCAGTATTAATAATGAAACTATTAAACTGAAAGTATTTCATATTACAATAGAGATATATTGTTTCACTAAGAGAGTAAAGACAATATAATAAAAAACACAATACTTGTTAAATACAGCTACCCTAGATAGTTGTATTTAACAAGAATTTTGGCTCTTATTATAAAGTTATATATATACACAGTTTTATGTATTGAGATAAAGTTATATATATATATATATATATATATATATATATATATATATATGTTTGTGTGTGTGTGTGTGTGTGTGTGTTGTGTGTGTGTGTGTGTGTGTGTGTGTGTGTGTGTGTGTGTGTGTGTCTATTTATGTATGTATATATAAAATACAATATTGTGCGATTGGAAATATTGTAAAAGAATAAGTGAATCACAAGAATAATTTCAAGAGAATCCAGAATAATGGAGCCAATATATTTTATAAAATTGAAAAATTACTTATTCTAATGGACTTTTTCAAATAATTTTTATAGAATATCAGCAACTCATTTTTATGTTACAATTCGAATTTGAAAATTTGAAAATTATTTTATATTTATAGGGAATGGAAATGCAGAAAAAAATCTCTGTAGCAAGAAAAAAGAAAATAATGTTCTCAGAAATAAGGACGAGTGGTGTCTACACTCATTTAACTTTCCTTGAAAGTTTGTACCTAATTATGTTGCCATTTGTTGAAGATCTGAACGCTCTTGTAGCACTTTGCTGTACATTCCTATTTCAAATATTTTAGATTTGATTTGATATTTTAAGTTTTCAGCATGAGATATTTCCTCAAGTCTAATATTTTGTGCAGTGTTTCTAGTTGTAGTAGTTAACCCCATCACATTAGCCCTAACCACTAGGAAGATACAGAAATACAGACAAATGTCACTTCTTCTGGAAGATCAGACAACGAAAGTATACGAACGTGGATGAAAGATTTATAAAGGACTGGTGAAATATGCAGTTCCAAACAAACAATATATATTTTCAAATGTTTAATACACGAGCATACATACACACGGTTCGCATGCGCACACACAAACATACGCATACACAAGCACACACACACATACAATTTCTAAATAACATATGTCCCACAGAAACTAAGTCTGTAGACTGTGACTTTTCACCATTTCCACTTCTGGACCAAAATCTTTGCAAGTGCAACAGTGTGGTGAGGCGTTTGCCTTCTTTCGAAACGTTTTACTCATGTTACCAATCTAGAACTACAGCCTAAATACACATCCATGAATATTCATATTGCTTATGTTAATATTAACGTATATATATATACATATATATATATATAATATATATATATATATATATATTATATATATATATAATATATATATATATATATACATACATATATACATATATATATATAATATATATATATATATATATATATATATATATATATATATATATATATATATGTATATATATGGAGGCGCAATGGCCCAGTGGGTGGAGCAGCGGTTTCGACTTCCAGACCGGGCGTTGTGAGTGTTTATTGAGCGAAAACACCTAAAGCTCCACGAGGCTCCGGCAGGGGGTGGTGGCGAACCCTGCTGTACTCTTTCGCCACAACTTTCTCTCACGCTTTCTTCTGTTGGCCTGAACGCTTAGCCAGCGGGGCGGCGTCATTTGAAGGCTAAAACAATGCAAAGCGCATTGTGACCAGCGATGTGTAGCACAATCTGATAGCCTGGTCGGTCACTGTGATATATTTACATACATGCACGTGTACACACAAATATACAAGCATGCATGCATACATACATACACATATACATACATTCATACATACATATATAGACACACGTGTTTTTGTATGTATGGGTTTATCAGAAAGATGAAACGAACGAAATGTTGCTAATAAGCTAGACAACAGAGTAATTTAATTTTATGCTGTACGGATGGAATGTATTACAATTTGACTTTTGAGGTTTGTTCTTCGTCTTGAAAAATGCTATTAAGTGATATGATGGATATCTGACGTAAGTAAAAGAACCGAATGTTGTCTCATCACGTCAGGCATATTTAGTCAATAGAGATAATGGCCGAGAAGTGTGATGGATGTATGTATGTATAATATGAGTGCGTGTCTTTATGCATAGAGTATGCAAGAATATGGTCTTTGTGATGTGTATGTATGTATGTGTGTGCGTGCGTGTATGTATAGTGAAGTATATAAATCACGAAGAAACTGATTCGGTTTTAAAATAGATAAAAGCGAGGTTGTACAGATATGTATGGCATAACAATACGGTTTAATTATTCAGCTTTGTTAATTCCACAAGCCATTATCCAACACGCTTCTTTATATTTCTTTCCTTGACAAAATACTATACTCCACCTCTGCTAGGAAACATCTTGCTCTATTTCTTCCATTGGCCATTAGCCTATAATGATTATTTACATTGTTGAAGAGTTACAGTCCGAATCTGTCTTTCCTACTGTGTGAAATGAGATACTTTGTATTTCTGTCTGTATTAATATTTCGTTCCTGTGATCTTTTGTATAAATTAGCAATACTTTGACGCAGACACTGCCTCTAGAATAAACGAGATTCAATTAATATAATGCTACTATGCAAAATTTCAATGATCTCACTGTTATCTACGACAGAATTCAACCACTCTCTTCATGATTCACATGTATTATATATACACAAAACGTTATAAATAATATATGTTCAGAAAAAAGCGCACAAGATAACATACACATACAAAAGAAAGTATTATATATATAAGATAGACAAAATCCTGTAGCTTCCCATTGGAGGTTATGTAAATAAAAAATATCAAAGTTTTTCTCGTATTATCAATGTAGCAAGCTGGCACAGGAAGAATACAAGAAAAGGCATGACAACCTAGGGAGAATAATCCGCCGGGAGTAATGTAGAAAGCTAAGATTCGACTCTACTGATAAATATTATGTACACGAACCTAATAAAGTGCTAGAAATTAAGATATTTAGGATGTTGTGGGTCTTTCTAGAAGCTAGAAGCAGAAGAAGAGGAAAAGAATGGAAAGTACCAGATAATTGACTTTACAGTACCAAATGACGAAAAAGTCAATATGAGAGGTATAGAGAAAACAGCAAAGCTTGGGTTACGGAGGCTATGAAAACTTCGGGTAAAACGTATCCCTTTAGTTATTAGTATTAGGAACTATCCCTAAAGATTTGAACTGGTGGATAGAGGAAATAGGCATAAAACCTAGATTAGTTCAGCTTCAAAAAACAGTGTTATTAGGGACAGCTATGATACTTACGAAGGTTCTTGTCATCTAAGGTTACTAGTTGTAGTCCGATGTTAGGAATTTCTCCTTTCCAACAGTTTAATCTGTTGTGCCTATATGAAAAAAAAATAATAATAATGATAATGATATTGATAATAATAATAATAATAATAATAATAATAATAATAATAATAATAATAATAATAATAATAATAATAATAATAATAATAATAATAATAATAATAATTTCTCCAATAGACACATGGCCTGACATTTTGGGGGAGGTGGCTAATAGGTTACATCGACCCCGATAAATAACAGGCAAAGTCAACCTCGGAGGAATTTGAACTCAAAACGTAAGGACAGACGAACTGCCGTTAAATATTTTGCCCTGCTTGCTAACTATGTTTTGAGTGGAGGGACCAGTCAAATACATCGACTCTAGTGAGTCCTTTGCACTCAATTTATCGACCCCGAAAGGATGCAACACAAAGTCAACCTCGCCGGAATTTGGAATCAGAAATTTTTCACTAGGTCAGCAACTTTGGGAGAGGGGATGAGTCGATTATATCGACCCCACTGTTCAACTGGTAGATATTTTATCGACTCCGAAAGGATGAAAGGTAAAATCTACCTCGCCGGAAGATAAAGACGAATGAAATGCCGCTAAGCTTTTAGCCCGAAAATATATCAGTATTTGCAAAAGTTAACTACGGCCAAACTGAAAAGTATGCATTACCGCTTGTATTGCTTTGAAGAACTTTGCTGACCATAAACCCCTTGTATCTAGTTTTGGCTCGAAAGAGATCATTCCAGTTTACAGACAGACCAAATTGTTTACAAAGATATTACTGAGCTATAACTTTCAACTCAAATACAAGTCAACGAGTCAATTTGATAAAGCAGATGCAATATCGCATCTCCTGGTGAATGAAAAGTTAGACGACGGAGATGCTGTTATCGCTTCCATCTGTGTGGAAAATTGTGGGCACAATGTTTTATTTACCGCTTATAGATGCGGTTCCCGTTTTGACAGATACTGTTCAAGTATCAACAAAGAATGATTCTACCTTGCATTTAGTTTGTAGATATCGACGAATAGGTTGGCCAAGAAAACTCCAATCAAAAGATCT
Source organism: Octopus sinensis (assembly GCF_006345805.1). Taxonomy (NCBI): domain Eukaryota; kingdom Metazoa; phylum Mollusca; class Cephalopoda; order Octopoda; family Octopodidae; genus Octopus; species Octopus sinensis. The sequence goes on from NC_043006.1 coordinate 62,986,073, forward strand.
GAAAGAAATTTTCCAAAGGCGAGAGGTTTTATCACCAGTAAATAATTGCTGCATGTTTGGTGAGAAAGTTGTTATTTCTAAAGAAAGTACGAAATCTATTTTTAAAACAATTATATATGGGCCACCAAGGTATAAATCGTATGTACTAAATCGTATGTACTGGCCTAACAGTGAGAAAAAGAAGAGTTAGCACAGACAATCAAGATGCTGGACCGAAATGCTCCAAGAATATTTTGCCACATAAGCGTAGAAAAGAAGTAAAACGAGATTTAAACCATCAGTACAAAAGGTACATGAGACACCTCCGTCCTGGACAGCCAGTATTGGCACAGCAATTTAAGAAGAAAAGTTTAATGTAGCCGCCTGGTACAGTTAAAAAGCGACACTAGAAATTGTATTTATGAAATTCAAGTGGATAATCAAATTTGGACAACACACGTTAATCAACTAAGAAAAAGGGAAATAATTCCGAATAACAGAGATCGAAGAAGCGATATACTCTTGGACATTCAGCTGGAAGAATTCAATTTACAAGAATATATTCGAAAGAATGATTTCCCAAGTCAAAACTCAACGAAGCTCTCCGACAGTGCGCCAGAAGATATACGGGATCATTTTAGATCCGTACAAAAAGTCCTATGATATTAGAGTTCAATATTTTGTTGAGAGGGAAGATGTTAGCGATAAGATGACCAACAGTTTTTAGGACATGAACGTGGGGTTTAATCTGTTGCGTCCCTGATTTTTTTTTCCGACAAACAGTTTTGTTTTTTTCGATTGTTATAACGCTTATCAAAGTAGGAGTTGTTTTTTCCCTTGCTGGAATCTAGTGGGCCGAATTTACAATAACAGTTACAGTTACAACAATATTCTTATATGTAATATTTATTTAGATATATTTCACAATGTGTTTGAGTGCATTGGTGAAAGTCATAAAAAAACATGGACGCAAAAGGACGCATACAACTGGGGGGGGGGTAGAATCAGATGTTTCAAAAATGTAAAGCATGGCCAAGGTTAAGACGGTTATTGGTTTTGGATTCACTTCCACTGCACAGTACCTTCAGCAACTGTCTTCTACAAAAGGCCAGAGCCGACCAATAACTTGTTGGAAGACGGAAATTGTGGAAGCCCGTCGTATACATGTGTGTGTACGTTTATATGTAAATGCATGTGCGTAAATATGTGTATCTATATGTATCTGTGCGTTTGTGCTTGTTCACCTCCACCGCTTGACAGCTGATGTTAGTTTACTCACATTTCCGTAACATGGCAGAGACTGACAGCAAAAGTACCAGGCTTTAAAAAAATTAATAAGTACTGGGGCCATTGTAAGCGATGCACTGATATGGCTGCAATCCAATGACTGACACAAACGAAACACATAAAGAGAACTTAACTTTGTATCTGTCATTTTATACAACAGTTAACACATTTTTCTCCATTCTGTATTTCTCACGGTAAGTGATGGCTTACTAAAAATATTCCCAGATTACAAGGCATCATTCCAAATATACACTGTTGTTGCTATATCTTTTATGTGTTTTCCTTCTAAGCGCTTTGTTAAATCTCTTATCGCTGTGAACCAAATTACATTGCAGCAAATCTTAAATCACTAAAAGAATAATTCTTTTTTGAACATTTCAGTGTTCTTTGCTTTAGGCCGATTTATTTTTCTTGTTTCTAATATGTTATGTTCGCTTTTCATTTCATAACGATTGAATATAATAACTACCAAACATTCAACACGTTTTAACTTAACCATTTCGTTCAGTATTTTTTATATTGAAAAATAGAAAGGGCCACTACAGATATTATTCAAGTTAGTTTACCGATAGCCTGAGGTAAAAATAAGTACTTAAGCGTCCGGTCCCAGTATTTACTATACCTTCCATTTTATTAATTTAATAATCCGTAAGTTTCTGGCATGTATCTGATAATGATTCGATACGTGAGAAGGCAACAGACGCAGCCCCTTTCCCCAATAAAGTCCACCTCTTACTTAGTAAGTCCATGTAAATGTTCCGAAAGGCCATGAATATTTCAGTGGATCAAGTGATGCATAGCGTTGAACACACTTTTCAGCGCAATCAGCTACAAAGCGAGTGGTACATCATAAGTGGGGACAGCCAGAAACCAACTGCACTTACCTTTTGGTTTTTATGTTGCTTTTGTTTTTCTTTTCATACGAGCTTACCTTCTCCTAGGTGATACTTCTAACAAGAACTAAGGATCTTTCACACTTAGTGGTTAACATGCCAATATATATATATATATATATATATATATATATGTATATATAACGTAAGGGTATCAGCCATCTGAATGTGGCTAGCCACTGGGGTGGGGTGTTACTGATGCTTTTAGCCCCAGGCGATCAACGTCACCAGAAGGACTTTAGACACTATTTCAGTGCCCTTGTGTTACTTGCAAAGGAGGTCATCCTCACTCGAAGACCCGAGTACTACATACGGACTATAGTTTCAAGGTAATTGCCTCTCGTCAACGCATGGTAAGCACCGGTCTTCGATGAAGGAGTCCCCTCGCAAGTAATATATAATGTTTTTCACAGTAACCACTGTCACTGATGTAGAAAAACTGTCTGAAAACAATAATAAATCTCTGAACGAGATATAAACAGTAACTGCTCGACAATTGTCCGTATGTAGTACTCGGGTCTTCGAGGGAGGATGACCTCCCTTTGCAAGTAACACGAGGACACTGAGATAGTGTCTAAAGTCCTTCTGGTGACGTTGATCGCCTGGGGCTAAAAGCATCAGTAACACCCCACCCCCACCCACCCCAGTGGCTAGCCACATTCAGATGGCTGATACCTCTTACGTTGTCGAGCGGTTACTGTTTATATCTCGTTCAGAGATTTATTATATATATATATATACATAGATAGATATTAATCGAAGTGTTCAGTATTATATATCCATTATGGCCGATCTTACCAATCGGTTTCGTACTAGGGGTTCAACGGAGTATTAGGTAACAGTCCTATTGCTTAACCCTGCGCTTTTGAGAGGTATCTGTCACAGAATTAAATATATATAGGTGGAATGAAGTATATAGATAGATAGACTGATAGATGCATAGCTTGCTAACCAACCACATGGTTCCAGGTTCAGTCCTACTGCGTGGCATCTTCGGCAAGTGTCTTCTGCTGTAGCCCCGGGCCGACCAATGCCTCGTGAGTGGACTTGGTAGACGGAAACTGAAAGAAGCCTGTCGTATATATGTGTATATATGTATATGTATGTATGTGTATGTGTTTGTGTGTCTGTGTTTGTCCCCCTGGCATTGCTTGACAACCGATGCTGGTGTGTTTACCTCCCCGTCACTTAGCGGTTCGGCAAAAGTGACCGATAGAAGAAGTACTGGGCTTACAAAGAATACGTCCCGGGGTCGATTTGCTCAACTAAAGGCGGTGCTCCAGCATGGCCGCAGTCAAATGACTGAAACATGTAAAAGAGTTAAGAGTAAGAGTATATACGTATACACACACACGCACGTACACACACACACACACACACATATATATATATATATATTTATATATATATATATATATATACATACATACATATATATAAATAATAAAATAAATGTGCCCTTTTAAAGCCTGGCCAGGCTCATGGGCCCGGTTTCCCGGTTCCTATGGCGTATGTGTACCCCAACTGGACGGGACGCCAGTCCATCACAGCGTTATTGATTTTTGCCAGTTGAGTGGACTGGAGCAACGTGAAATGAAGTGATTTCACAAGAACACAACGCGTCGACCGGTCCCTGAATCGAAACCATAATCTTACGATCATGATGCTGACACCCTAACCACTAAGCTTCGCGCCTCCACATATATATATATAATATATATATATATATATATATATATATATATATATATACATATATATATATATATATATATATATAGATACATATAATGATAATTATGATAGAAATAATTGAGAAACTAAGGCCCCCAAAAGTTAATCAAACTTTAAAATTCTCCACACTAATAATGTAGTTTATGCAACAAATGGAACAACGAACTATTAGAATTAATGAGAAATCTACATAAAAGCTTAATCCGACTATGACCTATTTTAAGACCGTGTTTCGCTTCATCTACAATGATAGTAGAGGTCAACCATAGGTCGAGATTCCTTCGACTATTAATAGTAGAACCCCTACCACCAACTTAACAGCAACAAACGGGCACTTTGTTCATTCAGTTTATTGATTCCTTCAGTTTACTTCGAAACGGTGTAGATTGATGAAGCTTGAGGAAACTGAATCGGCTGTGGTACAAGATTGAATAAACAGTGTGCAATCACTGCGGTTGAAACACAGTAGGTCCGGATAATATGCTGTGAATAACTGTTAAATAAAATTTATGAATGTGGAACACATCCATTCTCCTTATCATTATTAATATTATTTACATACATACATACATACATACATACATACATACATACATACATACATACATACATACGTACATATGTGTGCATATTATGCATGTATAAATTATATATATATATATATATATATATATACTGTTTCCTCTTTTACTTGTTTCAGTCATTTGACTTACGGCCATGCTGCAGCACCGCCTTTAGACGAGGATATCGACCCCAGGACTTATGCTTTGTAAGCCTAGTACTTATTCTATCGGTCTCTTTTGCCGAACCGCTAAGTTACGGGGATGTAAACACAACAGCATCGGTTGTCAAGCGATGTTGGGGGGACAAACACAGACACACAAGCATATACACGCATACATGTATATATATACATATATACGACAGGCTTCTTTCAGTTTCCGTCTACCAAATCTACTCACAAGGCTTCGGTAACACACGGGTAAAATACCATTTCGTCCGTTTTCATGTTCTGAGTTCAAATTCCGACGGATGCCCTTCATCCTTTTGCGGTCGAAAAATGAGTACCAGTTTAGCACTGGAGTCAATGCGATTTCGGATGAGAGGATTTGTCGATTACATGGACTCCAGTGCTAAACTGGTAATCATTTTTCGACCGCAAAAGGATGAAGGGCAAAGTCGACCCCCGTCGGAATTTGAACTCAGATCGTGAAAACGGACGAAATAGTATTTTACCCGTGTGTTACCGAAGCCTTGTGAGTGGATTTTGTTGACGGAAACTCAGAGTAACAGGTTTTGTAGAATTTTCTGCTGCTTTAAATAAAGTATATATATATATATATATATATATATATGTATATATACACACAAACATGAAGACGACACATATATTAGATATGCTTTTATTGCCTAATATATACTGTTTCTAATCATGTTGAACTAATATCCGTTTTTCTAAAGGCATTACAGAATTTGTGCATATAACTAAATGTTACAGTTCGAAATGGATTCTTGATAACTGAAGAATTCTAACAAAAGCTATATCAATAAAAAATAACTATTATGAATACTTGTTAATACTTTTAAAATGTTTGTGAAAGAGAGAGAGAGAGGGAGAGAGAGAGAGAGAGAGAGAGAGAGAGAGAGAGAGAGTGAATGAATGAGTGAGAGAGAGTATAGCATATTATATTATTACACCAACTTAATAGCAGAAAATACCTTTACGTCATCGAAAACATTATTATGATGTCATTGAAAACAAAGACCCATAATCAATCCACAATATTTTCTCACATATTGATCTTTCGCCAAACGACTACCAAAACTTCTCGGCATAAAAGATCTAATGATGTTTGTATGATTAATGAAAAAAAAAAGAGCGATTCAGTAAATTCCCTGTGTAGGTTGAACTGAGTGCCCTCCGTATCTTACTAGTCGAAGTAATGAGAAAAGTATAACTAATCGCTCGGACAGCTACAAAGGAGAGGTAAGTCACTTCAAACCACATATCTTTTAAAAAAGAAAATGTATTCATGGAATTTTTCGGATGCAGAGTAGTCATGGCTTTGGTCACAGGTGTATTCGATCAACGTTGACAAAAGATTACAGAATAATAACAGCCACTGCCTATTCGACATAGTATGGAGGCGCAATGGCCCAGTGGTTAGGGCAGCGGACTCGCGGTCATAGGATCGCGGTTTCGATTCCCAGACCGGGCGTTGTGAGTGTTTATTGAGCGAAAACACCTAAAAAGCTCCACGAGGCTCCGGCAGGGGATGGTGGTGATCCCTGCTGTACTCTTTCACCACAACTTTCTCTCACTCTTACTTCCTGTTTCTGTTGTACCTGTATTTCAAGGGGCCGGCCTTCTCACTCTCTGTGTCACGCTGAATATCCCCGAGAACTACGTTAAGAGTGCACGTGTCTGTGGAGTGCTCAGCCACTTACACGTTAATTTCACGAGCAGGCTGTTCTGTTGATTCTGATCAACCGGAACACTCGTCGTCATAACCGACGGAGTGCTTCCACACATCCATTCGACAAAATATGACCGAAAATAAAAATTGAAAGAAATGAAATATTCCAATACCCTTTAAAATATATCTTTCAATTTTCTTTATAAAACTCTGCTAAGGTTATTTAAATGAAGTTCATTTAGACTTTAAGCAAGAAGTTTAGTCACAATTCTGAGCGTACCCTCACATTATTTACTTAATCATAATGCAAAAATAGAAACATGCCCAGAGAGAGAGAGAGAAAGAGAGAGAGAGAGAGAGAGAGAGAGAGTGACAGACAGAGTGACAAAGACAGACACACGGCCACGGTCACATTGGGTAACAAATATTGCAGTGTAACACACTTTTCAAACCTCTCTGAAATAATAGATCCAGAAAAGAAGTTGATCTTATTTCTTGAGTCGTATCGAAGATTAATAGGTCAGCATCTATGGTTTCAGATCTCCAGACATAAAAATTAAAGCAATGACTGAAACATGTAAAAGAGTAAAGAGTAAGAGTATATACGTATACACACACACGCACGCACGTACACACAGACACAGACACATACACACACACACACACACACACACATATATATATATATATATATATATATATATATATAATATATATATATATATTATATATATATATATATATATATATATATATATATATATATATATAAATATATACATGCATACATACATATATATAAATAATAAAATAAACGCGCCCTTTTAAAGCCAGGCCAGGCTCATGGGCCCGGTTTCCCGGTTTCTATGGCGTATGTGTTCCCCAGCTGGACGGGATGCCAGTCCATCACATTTGATGATGAGAAGGAGCAGGACGACGACGAGGGCACATGCGCAGATTTGTATAAGAACTAATCGGAGACGCCTTTAAGTATTCAAGCGAATACAAGATCTGTGAACTCGTTGTTTAGCTCTATGTAGGCTCGCTCCTTGCTGACGACTTGCTTATTTCTCTTGTTTTTTTGTAATTTTGACATATTTCTTATGCACTCACCTTCTGTGCTATGCCTTGTACTTCGTTGTGTTCTGTCTTAGAATCCTTGAGGCTAATAAGAAAATTATGTATAAAGTCTACATGCGTGTGCATTTCATGTATTCCGAAACATTGTTTAGTCAATCGTTTCGATCGGATATCACCGTAACGAGTGACAAACTTATTACTATCAGAGATAAACTGAAGATACTTTCCACTTCTGTCAGGCTCACATAGACTTTTTCAAATTTCACGATGCTGTAGCCCCTCCCCAGAAATCAGCTGATGACAGTGGTGACCGGGGCTTACTGTAAGCATACTCCTACAATCCAGAAAGTAACAACTTACAAAAGACGACTTTTTAAAGATGCCATGCTTTTTAAAGACATGTTTCTAGCATGTAGAAGCACGTCTTAGTTTGCAGTTAATACTTTCTCATAGCTAAGGGAGCGGTTAGACCCAGCATTTACTTATATACTTTTAGTCTGAACACTACGGCTTCTGTGTGGAAAGCTAGGACTAAGACCTCATACTTCAAAGTAACTTGTATGATTAGGCATTATACCAAGTGACCTGATTCAAATTTGTACCTATGATGATATATATGATGATATATGTGCGTATGTATGTGTCTGTGCATGCATACGTAGGGATACACATGAATTTACATACAAATGACAAATATGATTTTAAATTACATGTGCACACAGATATCTATACGATTATACAGATATGTGTATGTGTGTTTGTGTATGTATACATACACGTACATCTGCATATACACAAATATACAAAGATATGCATATATACATGTGTGTGTATGTGTATTTGTGTGTGTGCGTAAATATAATGTAATATAATATTTATATATATATATATTATATATATATATATATATATATATATATATATATATATATCAGAGGGTGAGAGAGAAACAGAGAATTGTGATGGAATTTTTCGTCTCATCTTCACCGATTTCTAAAATGATGGATCATTCAGATAGTAAACTAGACAAGCAGAAAGAATTGTATGGTTGATTGTCGTGTGTAAAAGACGTATAATAGAATAATTTACTAAGAAGTGAAGCACATATAACTGTCGGCTCCATTTTTATAGTAACTGTGAAATATTTTGCCAGTTACCTTACAGATGTATGTAAATATATAAGCAAATGAAAATAGTAATTGAAACGTTGATGCATTGTTTCTTTAGTCGATATAATTTTATTTCCAGTCGAAATTGGGTTGTACTGATTATTCGATTTTTGTAATTGTGTATAATTCATTAGTTCTTTAGTTTTTTGGAAGCAGTCATGGTTAGAAGCATGCTGGTGATTCATTTGTATATAGTAGGAGTATATATATATATAGAAATAACTCACGTTGCTATTTAGAACTATGCTAGCTCTGATCATTGAATTTCATGTATTTATGATATATTTCAATGAGAATTGGCTGCTATTTTTAGCAGACTAACAACATAGAGAAGCTTTCGTTTGTTCAGATAATTGTTTTCAAATCATGAATGTTTCATGATATTTTCATAGGTGTAATGTGGCCAAATGATCAACGAATTCCCTTTGCAACCACGAGGTCCTAAGGTTCCATCCTCCTACAAATGTTATTTTCTTTTGCCTCGTATCGACCCGTATCTTATGACTGAAATTGGATAGAAGGTGAAATTGGATAGAAGTGCGTCGGGTGGATTGTATTTGCAATTCAAAGCATAATTTTGCTACACACTATGACAGTGATTCAACCAGAAAATTACATTAAGGGTACATGTGTCTGTGAATTACTCAGCCATTTGCATGCTAATTAATGAGCAGGTAATTAATCTGACGAACAGCTGAATCCTCATCGTCGAATAACAGAGATCCACTACCGTAAACATTCAACAATGTCAACAGTTTTGAGGCCTCCCACTTTCTGCTGATTTCGCAGGTAAAAAAAAATAAACGAATAAAAAATAGCGCCGCTTGAATTATTATTCCAAAATATATAGGTGCAGGCGTGGCTGTCTAGTATGAAGCCTGCTTCCCAACCACATAGTTCTCAGTTCAATCCAACTGCGTTGCACAATGGACAGATGACTTTAATGGACAGATTAATTACCTGCTCACTAAAGCCTTGTGAGTGAATTTGGTAGACAGAATCTGAAAGTCCGTCACATGTGTGTACGGCGGGTGCGTGTATTTGTGTGTGTTTTACTTTGTGCCAGTGTTTGTCCACCACCAGGCTTGGCAAACGGTGTTGATGTGTTTACGTCCAGTAAATTAGTAGTTCGACAAAACAGATCCATAAAATAAGCACCAGGCTTCAAACAAAAAAATAAGTACTGGGGTTGATTAATTCAACTAAAAATTCTTCAACGAGTTGCCCCAGCACGACCGTAGTCCAGTGACTCAAACAAGTAAAAGAAATATGTATAAAACATACGTCAATTATTTCTCAAATTACCTGAAACAACATATTTGAAAAACAGGTATTATTGTTTGTGAAACAAAAAAAGAAACAGTTTAAAAACCTGAAAATAGTGTAAACCCAATGTGCACAAGATGTCTGATAGGAATCACAACTACAATGGTTGTCTTGTGACAGCCTTTTAGCTAAAACCTTATTTCTAATGTATGTTTAATGTATGGTAAATTCCAAGAAGCTGAAGATAATCGCCTTACAAGGTATAGCCTTTGCAAGCGAAATTGTATATTAGTGCAAATGTATATATATATATGTGTGTGTGTGTGTGGATACGGTAAGTATTTATAAATATTTGTAACAGCTTATATGTTTATACATTAGGTAAAGTATGAATGCTATCCATGTACAATATTTGAAACATTAGTTTCTTATTTATTATTTAAAGTTGAGAGATCCGAATATTCGTTTCGACCTGGATAGTATTTTGAAACGTATACGTAAGGTGTTCAAATTTTGACGAAAATTAATTTACATTTATTTCTTCCGTACTTAATAAAATAAAGTAATAATCGAGTTCTGCTTCGATATGATTCACAATAAAATATACATAGTTTCCGCCAACGGCAAAAATCAATACCTAAGTACGTGTCTGTTGTCTTAGTGACACACACACATACACACACATACACACACACACACACACACACACACACACACACACACACACACACACACACACAAACACATATGTGTGTGTGTATGTGATATCTTCCAACAGAAAAGTAAATTGATAGAACATTTACTTGAGATTAGTTTCACCAACAATCAAGTAAGTCTTATTCATCGACTTTATTTTGAAGAGAACATTTGACCTTGTCGAAACTAATCTAATATGATATTAGTGATAGACTCCGTGTGAAGAGACATTCGAATATAGTCAGAGAGAAAAGTACAAAAATCTACCACAATCGTAAATGTTTTAAGTACATAAACGTGATTTGAATGAAAATCCGATTCTTGCTAACAGATTTTTCTCTTAATTTCACTTTAACCACTCGCTCTGGTGGAAACGGCAATGACCGTAACTTTGCAGACCCTCCGAGACTGATAGGGGTAACGTTCCCGACAAAGCAGAAACGTCATGAGCCAGATGGGAAAAGAACACGGTGTTCTTTGACTGAAGCAAGCTTGGTGTGGTGGATGCAACATGGCTAGTGAGGAGTTTGTAGAAGAGCGAGCTGAGGATGCCTTACTTTTCAGTGCTGTCTCGTCTCATGAGCATGAGACGAGACAGCACTGAAAAGTAAATGTAGAGAAAGCATACTGAACTCTGTGGAACAGGAATTGATGGGCGACCGTACTGGACTGCAAGGCAATCGGACAAATGGCATTTTTAGATGTGATCTTGGGTACATATGTAACTAGAAACGATCCATCTTTACCTTTTGTACTCGACAAAGAAATCTAAATTTAAAAAGTTAATCGTCAGCTGAAAGTAAAAATTTTTGGCAACAGTCACCATTAATAACGCCACCACGAACATTACCGCCATTGAGATTAATCTTTCGAATGATGTTATTTTTGCTAGGCTCCTGTTCAATTCTGATTGAGCATGGCTACAATCAAAAGCATTTTACTTCTTTCAACCCAATTTTCCCCAGGCATACAATACCAAGGACCACTGAAATATTCGATTTTAAAATAGTGCGATGATATTAGAAGGATATTTGGCTGCTATTTCCAGTAGGTAGAAAGATTTTATTTTGACTCAGAAATTAATCAAGACTTTTATAAATACCTAAAACAAATGAAACAGTTTCACATACTTCCAAATGTTCAGGGAGTACAACAAAGTAATTTGTTTTTATAATTTACCACGAAGCATAACACATACAAAGTAGATTTCGATTAGATAGAAAACGATTTTCCCAGGAACATTGAAGTTATATACTATGCAGTCAGATGAAAAGGTAAAAATGTTCTTTTTTCTCAACTTCCATACGTAGATTTCTATAATTGATTCTCGCTACTCGATCATAATAAACTTATTAGTTCTAGCTTCAATTTAATTTCATATTTACGAGAGAATTTATAGTAAAAACCTTTTGAAAAAGAGAATCATTAAGGGAAAAACTTTTTCCGCAAACGATATAACTTGACTTCTTATGACATACCTATAATTACCTCAAAACTCTAACTGAAATATGTATGTAATTT
>NC_043006.1:63000614-63068114 GCF_006345805.1 Octopus sinensis
CTAATGATGTACTGCAATGAAACACTAGTTGGCCAATTTGTATCAACAACGCATTTAGGAAGAAAAAATGTATATTCTAATGTTACTAAATTTATAGTTAGATGGACTAAATCCTAAAAATATGTACCGAAGTAATTGATCAGTGCAGCATGTTGCCACCGATGAAATAGAAACCCGAATCTTAACAAATCAACCACATGCCGTATTCATACTTTACAAAAATCTTCAGCTAAACTTAGAAAACTTTCATGTTATTGATGTCTCAAGTTGTTTCGATCAAAAGATGCTGCAATTTTATTTTTGGAAACCATATTCCTTATAGATATTGTTCCGTTTATCAGGTCACAAGCACTTAATCATGCCTTATATATCATAATGAGCTATATTTATCTGTCCATTTTTAGAATATTTCCTAACTACAGCTACTGAGCTTTGTAGCCTATTTGATTGTGCAGTAGTTTCTCTTTTTACAATATATTACTTACTATTTGGAAAAAAATAATACAATGATATTGTAGTATTTCTGATCTGTAGTGTGTTCTTAGTAAAGTTAGCTAAGATTCAACAGTTATCTATGTGTGTGTTTCAGTATATATAATATATACGAACATATTATGCGTACGTCTATTCCCCGACGCACACATACAAATAGGTGAATATATACATATTGACATAAATATTTATACACACATACTCTCACACACAAACATACATATATATATATATATACTGGAATTTTCTATTACTCAAAATACAGTTCATATTAAAGTATTAAAGGTACAACTTTTCTTAATGACAGGCAGTTTTCTCTCTGTAAGATAAAGAACGTGAAGTATGTTTATGTATATACATTTATATTATTATATGGACAAAGGAAGCTATTCAGTTAAAATCACACAGAGATATGATATAATTCATGTACCTCTGTGCGTGAAGTTTTGTGTATATATTCTGGGGTATATACATAATGAGTTGGATGTCTGTGTATGAAGTGGTGGCATACAGGGAAATATTTTATATTTATACACACAATATTTGGTTGGTTGTTTTGTATTTGTGATTGCATGTTTAGGTAATGTACTGACTTACACATTTAGAATAAAATACGAAAGCCCAATCTTTTCATGTTTGGGCTTCACTCCGTCGACACAACAGAATATTTCTGTCGATGCGATGCTTCAGACGACAAATATAGGTGTATGTATGCGTCTCTTTGTGTGTGTGTGTGTGTGTGTGTGTGTTGTGTGTGTGTGTGTGTGTGTGTGTGTGTGTGTGTGAGCGCGTATGTGTAGGCAAATAGATAAACAGATCTATACAGACAGACGAAGAGAGACACTCAAATAGAATGAGAGACAGTCAGAGGGATACATATTAAATCTAAAAGCCCCTATACCTATTAATGTACAAATGCATATTTCCATTTCCAATTTCCTCCCATTACAATAGCTATGGAAAACTTAAATTTTTACCTGAAATATTTTATATAACATAATGTAAAATCTTGTAAAATCTTATAAAACTTGTCAGTAAATAGGGAAGAGATAAATGAAATCTTAAAACTAAAGAGTTGCTAGGGAAGTTTCATCGAAATACATGTGTGTGCGTGAGTGTCTTTACATGTGTGTGTAAGTATATATAGGTATACGTGCAGATATGTGTGGACGTATATATATATATATGCATATATATGTATGTATATGTAATGTATGTATAATAGTGTACAAACAATTTACGTGTGTATACACGAAAAAGGTGACCTTTAACAGGGCCCTTTACATGCTAGAAAGGGCATATAAAGCCCAAACCACGAATAAGAGCAATTTCAAAGGGAATGAAAATAAAAAATATGTTTGTAGTTACCCTGAGTCTCGAGTTTCTGTATCAATGCACAAAATAAAATATTTTGCCATCCGTACTTCCTCAGTGAGGGCACTAAAATTAATGCTTATTTATGCAGCAAATAGTACCGAAAATACACGGGCTACATACATATACTATTTTCAAATCCACCGCGCAGACATAGTTACATCCGGCAGTAAATAATAATTAGAAAATAACAACTGCGTCCCAGCAAGTCTTCGAAACTACGAAAATTTTACTGTGAAAATAATAAGGGTAGAAAATTAAGAAAAATGTTCATACCGGTGGCTAGCATGCGTAATAAATTCAATAAAGTCAACAATAGTCGACATATTTTCATATAGGTATAAATATACCATAAACAAGTATTAAAAAATGGAGGAAAAAAAGATGTTCAATCAAAATTAGATTTAATACAAAATTGGATTCAATTTTGTATTAAATCTAATTTTGATTCAACATCATTTTTTCCTCCATTTTTTAATACTTGTTTATGGTATATTTATACCAATAACGAAAGTTTTCAACTAGTATTTTCGTATATTATTACTTACTCTGACTGACTTTTATGAATATGATGAATCTTTATTAGAAATCATTTTTACTCACACACACACACACACACATATGCAAACTGATATGTATGTATATATAAACATGCATAAGTATATTATATAGGTATACTCACATGCATACGTACAATCATACGTGCATGCATACATACATACATACATACATACATACATACATACATACATGCATGCATACATACATACATACATACATACATACATACATACATACATACATACATACATACATACATACATACATACATACATATAAGTTTACATACATGAGGTTGATAACATCATAAGACTTGGAAGGCAGTTCCTTGTGCAGCATTCCTTGTTCGATAACCTTAAAGGCATGGCCAAACACGTCACACGACTCTACCGCAAAGTATCATCGGAGGAAAGGATGAGCGTATATCAGCAGAAGATCATGCATGGTTATATTAGTAGAAAGTTCAGAGGTGATAGTAACATTGAGCACCAAAGCAGTCTATTATGGAGCAACAACAGGTTTACTACCTCTCGCTCTGAAGTGTATGCGTTTGCAATGCAGGAACTATATATATATATCAATCAAATACCTGACACACAAAAAGGACAGATATGCGGGAAAGGGAATAAAATGTTACAACCGATGCAGACTTTGTGGAGTTAACACCGAAGATATCAACTACAGCATAAGCAGTTGTCTGAAAATGTCATCACAGTATTACTTACCACTGAGACATGATATTGTAGTTAGGACACTGTATAACGAGATCCAAAGGATAACCCCGAGGACAAACTAATAAGAACTCACAGTATGGTGGAAGCCATAGCCACTCATGTTAAAAAGGAATACTGGTGGAATGTCCCAGTGAGGAACGCAATAAAATGTAAACACAATAGGCCTGATAAAATGACTTGGGATAGAGAAGAAAAACTATGTACAGTTGTGGAAATCAGCTGCCCAGCGGATGTCAAGATAAAGCTGAAGATCAGTGAAAAAGGGAATACCTACGCTGAACTATTGAGAAATCTGCCATTACTCTATTCAGGCCAGACGTTAAGTTTAATACCTGTAATTATTGGGGCACTGGTATATGTAACGCACTGCCTAAATATTAGTCGTGAAAGACTAGCTTCTCAAAACCAAAAAGGAGAAAGCGGCTTCGAAGACTACAGATCCAATCTATCACAGGAACTGTAAAAATCTGTAAAACTTTCCAGGAGTTTATCATTTACGTATATATGAGCATGTCTAGCTTCGCGAGTATATGCATGAGAAGACATATCGGGAACAAGACATACAGATCTACATGTGTACATACATACATACAAAAATTCCTTGTTGTTGATGTTGAAATTCCAATCAAGACGCCTTGGATCTAGGTTAGAAACCAATTATTTCTTTATTGGCAAGAAATCGCGAAATGAAGCTGAATAATGGCATACATACATACATACATACATGCGAATCCATCTTCAATAAATTTAAAGGAAGTGTTTACGCTCCGACGTTTTAGCGGTATTCCCAAAGACTACTGTATCTAACGTGGAGGCTAAAACTGTCGTGTGTACAGGATGCCATTAGTTTGATATACTTCCATATAACATTCTGTGATAGATAGGAATAAAATGATGACAAGGACTCAATCAAATATACAAAGACCTTAAGTTATAATGCTTTGGGGCCATGAATCAAATATCGGAAGAAACAGAAAAATAAACTGAATATATATTTATTGGTTTATTGGTTTCGTTTTTCTTGGAATGTAAAGAAATAACAGTAACGCCTTCAAAGGATTTTCAAACGATGTTTGCTATTTATTTCATTTACGTTGTAATATACAAATCAAACACAAACACACATATACATACACACACATACACACATACACACACACGTATAAACATATATATAACCATAGAAAGATACATAAACACCCCCACAAATACACACACACACATGCAAACACACACATATGAATGTACTTAAAATGATGTTCGTTATGGCCGGATAGTGAGTGACCATCAGTTTCGTATCTAGAAATCGGTATTGGCCGGGTGCACATGACCTTTCCACAACTGGAGGTCAAATAAAGCCATTGTCAGGATTGTAAACAAAACGAATTTCTACTATACAATAATGCTTCTGAACGATATGGAGTTTACCCCCATCCCCACCCCTTAGATCAGTGTCAATTGGGTCTAAAGAGGTCCAACATATGGACGATTATTTCTCTTTAGTGGACAAACGAGGAATTCTATGTTTGCAACACGAATTTCCTCTATTGAGTGCATCGATTAAATATTTGGTGTTGGAGTTTAAGAAAATCCCTGGGTGTGGCGCGTCTTCAGGATTCTTGTTCTTTCGGCCAAATGTATCCCTTTCACAGGAACAATTGTAATACCCTTTTGACTTTTCCTTTCATCACGTTACTTATTATCTTCAAATACATGTGTGTGTTTGTATACATACACACATACATACATACATACATACATACATACATACATACATACATACATACATACATACATATATATAATATATTATATATATATATATATATATATATATTATATATATATATATATATTTAGTGTAGGAAGAAATGGAGCTGAACGAAGACTTAACAAAATTCCTTTTTATTATTTTCTACATATGTTTCAAAGGCTGCAAAGTCCCTAATTCGGATTGAATAAGGAGTCCATTTTGCAGCCTTCTCTTCAGGAAAATCCAAGAACTTAATTCTCCAACAAAATGCACAGCAAGCTTTTCGACAAACGCTCACGAGGAGCCCATGGAATAAATGGGCTCCTCGTGAGCGTTTGTCGAAAAGCTTGCTGTGCATTTTGTTGGAGAATTAAGTTCTTGGATTTTCCTGAAGAGAAGGCTGCAAAATGGACTCCTTATTCAATCCGAATTAGGGACTTTGCAGCCTTTGAAACATATGTAGAAAATAATAAAAAGGAATTTTGTTAAGTCTTCGTTCAGCTCCATTTCTTCCTACACTAAATATATAAAACTTCAAATTTCCGCATTAAGGCACGGATTTTAGACCCCATGGTCGGAACCTTAACCGTGCTTTTTCTGTTGTGATTTTTCTACCCAGGTATCGTTTATCATTTGAATAATCCGTAATAAGATAATTCATTTATCTACTTCAATGATATATATATATATATATATATATATATATATATATATTATATATATATATATACATATATATTCTAATGTAGGATAATTTTTTCGAAAAAAATTCTATCAATGGCCAACATATTAAAAAATACCTAAGAGAGAAAGAAGATTTCAGCAGAGCGGCGCTTCCATATATCATGTTGTGTTGCTTCCACAAAGTACCACTGATTAATCTGACGTAAGGATAGAAGTTACACAAACAATATGCGACTCATTTGTCATCGAACCTGAGCCACATGATTACGGATCAACCAGCTAATCATACAAACGTATACGCCCGTAAAATAAATAGTAATGATTTATATTATTTTGAATGTAATATTAAAAATATGATATAATGGTTTTAAACAGATACGTGATGAATATAAAGACTAAAGCGGAGAACAGTTAATCATGTTGCTTATAAGCTCACCGATATCTTGACAGCATGTTAAATATTTAAAAACAGTATTCTCATCATATATATATATATATATATATATATATATACTTACACATACATATATATAAATATATATATACATACTTACACATACATATATATACACATACATATATATATATATATATATAATATATATACATACTTACGCATGCATATATACACAAACACATACACACACAAATATATATATATATATATATATATATACATAAATATATGATTGTGTGTGTATCTGTATGTAGATAGACAGTTAGATTGATAGATAGGTGATAGGAATAACTGCATAGTGTTGTTGGCGTTATTTAAAGCCATCATTTATAGCTTCATATAAACTTCGAGATCCAATTCCACTAAGGAATTATACATACATACATACTAACATGTGTGTGTCTGCACATATGCACATACAGAGAGAGAGAGCGAGCGAGAGAGAGAGAGAGAGGCGCGCAAGTTAATAAGAATGTACATATTTAGATTGATATCTGTAACAAATATACATAAATATCGATGTATAGATAGAAATATATATGTGTATATATATATATATATATATATATATATATATATTGATATACATTGATATATAGAAACATACAGCTAGATTCAAGCATACAAGCATGCATGTATACATACATGCATACATACATACATGCATTTATACATACATATATATACAGACATACAGACAGCTGCATGCATGCACGCATACATGCAAATAGCAATGTTTGTGAGAAACATCTGCATTTTAAATTCACTGCTTCATAGAGAAATTATTGATAAATTTGACTTTATAATAGTGTGGCCTTATGCCCCACTTCGAAATCAATAGTATTATAACTCTAATGCAATATTAACGCCATCCACATCTTAAAGAAAGCATTAATCAACTGCAAACGTAATATATTTTGCAGACGATATATCTAGAATATTTAGATATGACAAGCAAATTATATTCAACTCAAAAGAATATTTGAAAATATAAAATAGACTTTCTACTATTTCCTGATCTTTATTATGCATACACAGCCTTTTGTGAAGTAAAATGTATTAGGGCAGAATACATTGCGGCACAGACATTTTATGAGTTACACAAATGCTATAATATTTAATATTCATAAACGAGTCTTCTAAGACTGAAGCATTTTCCTTATAGTTAAATTCTTTCTCTTTTGATTCAAAGAAGAAGCCATTTGATGGTCGCTCGATTTCCTAGAAATAGCAACCAAGTTTTCTATTAATACCGTCCTACCATTTGTAAAATAATGGTATCTAAGCGGTGGAACAAGTCCTTTCAAAGGGGTTCTGTGTCAAAATTGATTTGCTGCAAACACCTCAACAAGAACCCAAAAAAGAATTTGTATCTCTGTATGGCAGTACATTTATCTAAACGAAATAATGTGAGTCCAACATATATTGAATGTTGACAAGATGTATTCACAGTTTCAGCCAAGTTTTCATTAATAATAGGGTTGCTGTTTTTGAGTCTTTCAACATGTAAAATTTATACCAGCCTTCGTCCGGTGGTCATCTGCTAGGTAAAATTCGAAAAAAACGATCTCTTTTTTATATAGTAAATCAATTTTCTCCACTCTGCTCCAATTACTGAGTTCAATATTAGATAATATTTGCATCATTTATAGCATAGAGTGATGTATGTTTCACTATCCTCACATTACATATTCACAAATATCTATGCACTTTAGATATGTGTGGGTGTTTGTATAACATATATATATATATATATATATATATAATATATATATATATATATATATATATATATATATATGTATATATATATATATATATGTACGTAGGTAGGTTGGTATACATTTCATTAAACTACGTGAATTATGTCCTTTTGTATGCCCTTCTGTATTCTTGGGAAGTTCACGTTCATGTATATAATTCATCATCACCAAATAGAATTGTATATTAACACGTTTATCTTAATATTTGCCTCATTTGGCATAAATGTCTCCTCAAGTATACGAATTCTTTTTTTTCCTTTTTATGTTTTGATTTCCATTTATATTGCTACTAGATTTTTCTTTGTACAAATCATGGTCAATTTGATTTTTTACAGAGACTTCTTTCACCATATATTGATATCCTATATTTAATCCATAACTTGAGTATACTTTCATTGCAGCATTTTATTCCTAATGAAAACCGTAAGCACCTGTTTAAGTGTTAGTTTCGCAATGTAATAGTGTCTTAACATTTAACACAGAAAAGATTTCACCGATATTGACATTTGTTAAACAATTCTAAGTGGGTACTTTAGCGTATTATTTTTGGATGAGACGGCTATATCAGCTAAAATGAATAAATATTTTAATATCTTTATGGCTTGCGTGTTCGAGACAACCGAAAGCGGAGGGATGCCGGCCGAATATTTAGTGGTCTGTATCTCAATACCAGCGACCAGGGGCCCGGCATATATATATGTGTATATATATATATATATATATATATATATATATATATATATACCAATTAAGGACTGCACACGAAAAGTGGACAGTCAACATGCTAGATAATTTTATAAAAATTATATATATATATATATATATATATATATATATATATATAAGAGAGAGAGAGAGAGAGAATGCAACTTGCATCGCGTATAGCGAGAAGTGTATAAAATTCTCAGCAAAAGGAGAAAATTTGTCAAGCAGAACAATCCACCTTGGATAAGGAAAAGTTTCAGTGAGTCGCCAGGGTAAATGTGAATGGACGTTCAATTTAACAGTAGTGCACATTTAATTTACTCTAATGTCCGGCTCGATTTCTTAGAATTAGAAACCTATTTGCGGAAAGAAGGATATATTGGATAATATCGACTAGGTACGGAATACTCGAAAGGAGGATGGTTACGGATGGTATAAATTTGATCATAATTTTGTTCTGTCAGGACTGACGTGGCGATGAGCAGAAGAATAATATATATATATTTCTTTACTGCCCACAAGGGACTAAACATAGAGGGGACAAACAAGGACAGCCAAAGTGATTAAGTCGATTACATCGATCCCAGTGCGAAACTGATACTTTATTTATCGACCCCGAAAGGATGAAAGGCAAAGTCGACCTCGGCGGAATTTGAACTCAGAACGTAACGACAGACGAAATACCGCTAAGCATTTCGCCCGGCGCGCTAACGTTTCTGCCAGCTCGCCGCCTTTAATATAAATAAATACAAACCAACAACAGCTGGTCACATCCTAATATGGAATAATTAGTAAAAGTAAAGCATTACCGAAAACTGGGTGTTTGAATTCGCTATGTTTTAATTCTCCGTCAGATATTTATTTAAACTCTATCAGAACTGGGGAAAGACATTACAAGCGTCAAGTGTTAGTTGTCACCATCTACTCTGCTTTTACAAAAAAAGTGTATTACATTCGTACTTATAAATAAATTTAGGTCGATACTATTGTATATGGATTTAAAAAATACTTGAGTGATATTAGTTAATATAAAATATTACAAAGTATGAATTTCTTATATAATGTGAGATTCATACACATCCCATAATTATTTATAAAGTCAGTCATGGATGTACAAAACGCTGACATAATTCTCTAATTTATGCGTAAAATAATAACTATTGATCTACTTTTCACGCAGTACAATATTCTGTTATGCGAATTCATAACTTCGTTGTTTTTTTTTTAATCTATGATTATACAAGAAAAAGACTAGTAAATCGGGATGTTTATCCGAGGTCTTTTATGCAGCGAAATTAAATTAATGAATCTGGTATATCGGTACCCTTAGGTCATAAAATAGTCCTCTAATCGTATATCACAAACTTTCACAGTCTTTATATTTGCTCTCTTTTTTCTCAATCTCTACGTAAGGACATATATATAATGACTAACTGGTTTTATTTTTGTCTCGCTGAAATTATATTTTTACAATTTTTTTGCTAGTTTATTTTTGTTATTATATATTTAGAAACAAAGTAAAATGGGCCAATAAATAATCTGACGTATTCTCTTGTTACATATATAAAGCTCTGTTTGTTTACCATTTCTATTTCTGATATGGTTGGGCACTGCTAGACATTACGTCTTCATATCTTAGCTAAATTAGCCATAGCGATCCTCTGCAGGTGAAATCTATTCAAAAGAGAATACAAGTTATCTATTTTGATGCGCGTGTTCCGACGAATTGGTACTTCAATTGTAATGTCTTTCCCCAGTTCTGATAGAGTTTAAATAAATATCTGACGGAGAATTAAAACATAGCGAATTCAAACACCCAGTTTTCGGTAATGCTTTACTTTTACTAATTATTCCATATTAGGATGTGACCAGCTGTTGTTGGTTTGTATTTATTTATATTAAAGGCGGCGAGCTGGCAGAAACGTTAGCGCGCCGGGCGAAATGCTTAGCGGTATTTCGTCTGTCGTTACGTTCTGAGTTCAAATTCCGCCGAGGTCGACTTTGCCTTTCATCCTTTCGGGGTCGATAAATAAAGTATCAGTTTCCTGGGCCAGGAACAAAAGGTAGGAGTCGAAACGATAATTTTCTAGATGCATTGACATTTCATGACTGACTCAGATATACTGAAGGGAATAATCGCTTTCACTTTCATTCTGGGCTTATGTAAACATTTCATTTCTTGATCCTCCTCTATTATAGAAGAACGTTTAGAAATATAAATATTTACAACGACAGATCAGTTCTCTTTCAATGATTGAACAGTTAGAATGAGAAAATTATGTATTAGACTACAAATATGTGTTTGTCTCATTCCCTGCAGTCTTCAAGCTCTCAATATGGTATACTGTCTAATGCAGAGAGATGGCAGAATCTTTAGCACGCCAGAGAAAATGCTTGGTGGCAATTTGCCGTCTTTACGTTCTGAGTTCAACCTGTGCCGAGGTCGATTTCGACTTTCATCTTTTCGAGGACGTCAAAATAAGTACCTGTTCAACACTGAGGTCGATGTAATCGAATTATCCTCTACCCCGAAATTGCAGTTCTTGTGCTAAAATTTGAAATAATAGTATACACTTGTCTTTATTTAATATATTCTTTAATCTGCTCTCACTTAAAGGAAAGGAGTTTGCTTATTAATGGTCCGAAAATGTGTTATGGTCCTTCTGTTTCTCCATTTACTGATATAGTAACTCTAAAACAACTGTTCAAACACCGTAGTTTCTTGAATTCTGTTTAACAAATCATACCTATTTTCTTTTGAATTATCTAACTTGTAACTTATTTTGTCAAACCGAACTACTTCTTCGATTCCTTTCGCCACGAATTTTGTTGGAAATTACAACTTCTTTTATCTGGTTAAAATTCATTTTTCCGCGCCCCTGCCTTTTATCCATGTAAACCAAGGATAATGGGGTTTATTGTAGTGTTGTGAATGTGAAAGCCTCAAATTTGAACCACTTTGCTCACAATACTATCACTAATGCACTTCCCATTCTCATTATTCTTCTGGCGTCGTTCATTTTTCAAATGATTGCAACATATCCACTGGCCAAACATAATGTATAAATCCCAATCACTTTTGTTATAGAATCATGAGCTACAGTATTTGTGTTACCGTAGCTGATAATTTTATTTCCATATCAAATATTATATTATATATTTTGCATTTATTCGTCAACATTCTTATATTTTCTACATGTCACTTTAGTTCCGCGTCATATATATATTAACATGTCTAAGATTTCCTCCTTTCAAATAACTTTCTATAAAACCACTTAATATTTATAACATGATGTTCCTGGTAGTTCACTTCATACATATTGCTTTAAATCATACGACTGAATTTAAGGTATGAGAATATTATTACATCTATTCTTCAAATTAAGTATTAAATGGATATATTGACAGGATTAAATTTTTGAAATTAGACAGAGACAAACAAGCATATACAAGACAGCTAGATAGATAGACACAGTCTATTTAGAATAACATTATAAAACATGGACATATTTTGATTTTAATAAATAGCATCTCTTTTGAAGATTTCTCTGCTCTTTCTACATAACAGCCCCTCTCAACAGCTTCTGACACATTTTCATGATCTGTATTGCTTAGTCAGGCGAAAAAGAGTGGTGCGCATAATATTCTTCCATGCTTTACTAGTCTGATGAGAAAGTGTCGAAATATGGACCGATTGTAACTTCCACCCAAGAATTGGAATGGTACACAAACAGAACACTACATCTGTTACTTTAGCTTGTTTATTCCACCATTTCAGTTAGTATCTACATATTTAATTACAAGAAATGTAAAACTTATTTCA
This sequence comes from Octopus sinensis, assembly GCF_006345805.1. Lineage (NCBI taxonomy): Eukaryota > Metazoa > Mollusca > Cephalopoda > Octopoda > Octopodidae > Octopus > Octopus sinensis. The sequence goes on from NC_043006.1 coordinate 63,012,961, forward strand.
GCCAGACAAGAATAAAAACAGTTAATCATTATATATGGTGTACGTAGCGACAGAGAAACGAGTGAGAAAAATGTAGAGACAGTGGATGTGACATATATAATTAGAGGACTATATTAAGAAAGACGAAGATATGGAACGAAATATTTTAATTGCAATTAAAATGCAATATCTTCAGATAGTTCTACACATAAACTATTTGTATAGGAAAAGTAATTTTTAAAGTGTAGAGCTAATTGTTGGCTAAATATATTTGATAGAAAGTGAATATGGAAAATTATTTCGTGGAATATAACTATATATTTGATTATCAACTAAATTCGATTTAAGTAAGCAACAACAAGAATGTGTAATGATGATTCCTCAGTTCCAGTGATGCAAGAGATATTCATCACAATATAATGGAATTTGCCTTTAATTTTGTGAATTAAATATAATATCAAATAATCATCAGCAAAATGGCCAGACATGAGTGAAAATTGAGCTGAATATTCTGCTGAAGTTTTAATGAAATATATGTGTGGATGTGTGTGTGGTGTGTGTGTGTATGCGTGTGTGTGTGTGTGTGTGTGTGTGTGTGTATGTGTGTGAGTGTACACATGGCTATATATATATATACAAATATATATATATACTTATATATATATATGTATATAAATATCGATATATATATATAATAAAAGGGAGAGAAGGAGAGATATATTTTATTTTGTCACTTCATTCCACTTTGCATTCTTCACTTTCTAATATGTGCGAAATTATCTATAATTCTCAAACTACGAAATAGAATAAGTGATATTTAATTGAAACAAGTTCACATATATGTGCATATACTTATGAGTGTCTATGTGTGCATATGATGCTAATCTACAGTCGTAATAATAATAATAATAATATAATAATAATAATAATAATAATAATAATAATAATAATAATAATAATAATAATAATAATAATAATAATGATAATAATAAATTACTAAACTTTGAGAATTACTAAGTAAATAATGGTAATAACTGTTCACCTTTATATCTGTAAGTCGTCAAATTTAAAATGCTGTTATAACACACGAACCCCACCACACACATATACATATATGCATTTATGTGCATGTGCATGTGTGTATATACATATACACACACACACACACACATATATATATATATATATATATATATATATATATATATATACACACATCAATACATCCATACATATATGTGTGTGTAACCTAACCACACACATAAATACATGCGTGCTATGCAAATGTTCTGTATGCAAGTATTCATTAGTTTATACACTTACAATGATGAATTTAATATGCTCTATCAGCTTTAGTTGTAGATTACAACGTTGACTTAATCGGAATGTATCACACACACACATATATGTAAAGAAATAATAAATTATATATATGTGTGTGTGTGTGTTGTGTGTGTGTGTGTGTGTGTGTGTGTGTATGCATATATATATATATTATATATGTATGTTTATATAATTTTATGTAGTATAGGCATTGTACGTATGAAGTTAAGTTTAAAACTGGGTGTGATGTAAAATTGGTAATGCCAAAACTATTAAACTAACGTGTGATAAAACTTCTAAACTATATTGCAAATTAAACATACCGAAAAAATATTTTTTTCAGAGCGAATCGATTTGATCAACACATTTTAAGAGGTTTTGAAGTAAATAATATTCGAAAGAATGATTCAAATTTAAGCATAAGATATTTTAAAAAAATTTTAAAGTAGAGTTAAATATAAATAATTTGCCTAATATCTCGCTTACTGGGGGATTAAATTAACATCTCACTCTTGCTTGTTAATGAAGCATATAAATTGAATCTTAGTGGCATGCATGCTTTGCCCGAGAGACGTGGAAAACTTTGTAATCTTACTAAAGCAGCTCCAAATATGGCATAGATATATTCTAGAGTTTTAAATTGCAAATCTAGACTTGGACTAACGAGAGCGTGTCTACTTCGAGCATAGATTCATGATCTGTTATTCCAACTAACAGTCTTCGTACACTATTCCTGAAAGGGTCGTGAGTAGTTCAGTCTCCAGCATCTTTTCCATAATGTCCTATCACACTTTTTGGCTGGATTCCCACGCATGACCACATGAGACTGGGGATAATACCCAACCATCTCATTATTCGTCTACCTCTAGGTATACCTCTTGGTCTCCATTCAGTTTGTTTGTCTTGAAGAATCTGTCTTGCACTTCTTTCTGGCAAATTTCTAATCACAACGCATTAGAATTACTACTGGCACCGTGTTCTACCAGTGCGGAGAAATAGCTCCGCAATCAGGGTAAGCAAAATAGGAAGGCAATCATTTGGAGGAAAATGTTGCAGAAATATTTACGAGTACAGATAAATCAGAGAATGGAGTAGTTATATTACCATCGGACTGGCGGCAGCTACCATCTACAATAATTATCAAAGCTCACTGAAACTGCTCTAGCAGCTTCTGTTATCTCGAGCAAATACGGAGTGGGAGAATAGAAGATTAGTAACTCAGTCGACTGGTAGAGACGCATAGAAAAGACATTGCAATGATATGCCGGTGACCAAAGTAGCCCTCGATCATTTCTTTGAAAAAACCCAGAGAATGATTTACTTATACTAAAACGCACCTTTCAAACAAGACAGAACAAAGCTAATCGATGTAGCCACATTACAAGGATATATATAGTAATTAATGTTATATGAGCAGCCTAAATTGGAGTAATGCCATGCCCCGTACCGACCAACATTCACATTTATGTACATATATTACATACATATATATGTGTGTGTGCGCTCGTGTGTGTGTGCGCCTGTGTGTGTGTGCGCGCCTGTGTGTGTGTGCGCCTGTGTGTATGCACGTGCATACATATCTTCATCAGTACGTTTATTCACTCAATATACACCTTTACAATGTATAAACATACATACATACATATATATATATATATATATATATATTATATATATATATAATATATATATATTATATCAGTGCTTTTCAACATTTTTGCTGGAGCGGAACCCCAACGACACATTCCACTGGCTCGAGGAAACCCTGTGCAATAATTTAATAGTCTTATGCACACATATCTGCACAAGAGAATTAAAAATTACAGCCGATTTTAGCAGTTTTGTAACTTCTTGCGGAACTCCCGGACTGTACTGGCGGAACCCTGGTTGAAAACCACTGATATATATATATACAGACCCCTTTTCAACGTATCTACAACAAACGACATATCCACCACAGCGTCAGAATGACACACACGAAAACATTAAAAATGATACATTCAAGAGGTACCCAAGAATTCATTTAATAAACAGTCCCAATCACTGCCATAATCCACAACGCTTCCACTTTTAGTTCACTTGACCATTTAACATCTTACTAGTATCACACCATTTCGCATTCCCTTATCATTCTCTCTTCTTCTCTTTCTCCTTCTTCCACTACGTCTTCTTCCTCTCCCCAACCTCCTTCCTTACTTTCTGGCTACTGCTATTTGGAATAACATCTACGCAAATATAAACAATACGTTCAAAAGAGATGTCTCAAGAATTCAATCTCTGCTACCGTCCACTACAAATCACTTTCAGGGCACTTGACCATTTAACAGCCTACTAATATCATAGCACTTCCGAATTCTTCTTCTTCTTCTTCTTCTTCTTCTTCTTCTTCTTCTTCTTCTTCTTCTTCTTCTTCTTCTTCTTCTTCTTCTTCTTCTTCTTCTTCTTCTTCTTCTTTTTCTTCTTCTTCTTTATCTTCTCTACCAAGAATTCACAACGACCTCGAACCCACAAGAGAAAACAAAAAATACAGAGACAGGCAGAAACAAGGAAAGTACCCCTTGTATTTGAATGCTATGCAAATATTCTTTTAAAAACTTTTCCTTAAATTTTAGAAAAATTTAATTGTTTTCCATACTTACAGTTGAAAAAGTCTCCATGTCCGGAACCGGTACTAAAATGTCTTTTATAAAATTACTTTAGCATTTCCTACCTAGACTTTTTTCATATATATATATATATATATATAGGAGTGGCTGTGTGGTAAAGTAGCTTACTTACCAACCACATAGTTCCAGGTTCAGTCCCACTGCGTGGCAACTTAGCCAAGTGTCTTCTTCTATAGCCTCGGGCCGACCAAACCCTTGTGGGTGAATTTGGTAGAAGGAAACTGAAAGACGCCCTTCGTATATATGTATATATGTATATATATATGTATATGTATGTGTGTGTGTGTGTGTGTATGTTTGTGAGTTTGTGTTTGTCCTCCCAACGTCTCTAGACAACCGATAGTGGTGTGTTTATGTCCCCGTAATTTAGCGGTTCGGCAAAAGAGACCGATAGAATAAGTACTAGGCTTACAAAGAATGAGTCCTGGGATCGATTTGCTCGACTAAAAGTGGTGCTCCAGCATCGCCGCAGTCAAATGGCATTCGAATGTTTACATCTGAAATAAGATGTTACTATTGGTAATACCATCTATGGCAAATATTTTTAATTGGTAATATTAACAGCAGTAACATAAGAGGTTCACAGGTGTAATAGTATTATAAGCTATAAGATATAAAATATATTAATACGAAGCCTTAAGGATGCAGTGACAATCAACTTGTTTAGAAATGAGAACTAGGGTCTCGATCCAACCGCCGTAAGGCACCAAAATCATAGACAATAACAGTATGCGAGGAATAGGATAAAGAATTAAAAAGATATAGTGATAAAGATTATGCTGTTCAGATGCTCATACACCATAGTTTCGGGTGTTGGCCCGTTGGCCTCAACTTTACTCTGTATGAGTTACATGGCAAGAAATTCCAAATCCGCCACGTTATAAATTCATTAGCGCTCTGGCAAACACCGGTCAGATGGACTATATTCCATCTTGTCAGTAATAACCGAGGCTCTTGTAGAAAGACAAATAACCAACCTCTCCTCTTACCCTTCTCCTAAGTTTTAAATATAACCTCACCACCCATATCTATTACCTATTTCTTACACCAAGTAACATTTCCCCCATTTTACCATCACCCAACCCCTTGTATTATGCCTTTTATTTCTACCATAACTGATCCGAGAACACAAAAGTCTTTAGGTTTTCTGCCACATTATTAGCCCTACATACATGTGAACAATATTTCCCCCATGTTTGATTTTTCCATCCTTTTCATTTAATTTTTATTTTCATTATGTGTTGGATATTCTTTTTTTTACTTTATTGTACTCTATGCCCATAAGTATTTTTTTACATCCACCTGAATTTAATACACCTTTGCTTAGAAATTTAATATTTAGGTTCAATTAGTATTTCTCTCTTATCATAGGACATTTGTTTTCTGCCCTTTAGGCATTCTTAGTAAGTTGCTTGATTCAAGGTAACTTTCTCATAGTACCAATCTGCTTGTGGACTAATAGTACCCAGTAGTGCCATTATATAGTTTTAAATTGGTTTACAATAATAGGAACTGTATACTTTAATGACTTTTAATATACACACTACTGTCTTGTTCTATGATACTTTTAGATGCGGATTTACATATACATATACATATATATATAAGTGTGTCTATGGCCAGCTGGAGGAGTGTGTCCTCCTGGGGCTAAAAACTACAGTAGCATCCACCCTTAGGGGTAGCCATATTGAAATGGCAAATATACGTCACTATATATATATATATATATATATATATATATATATATATATATATATATGTATGTATGTATGTATGTATGTATGTATGTATGTGTGTATGTGTGTGTATGTGTGTGTATGTGTGTGTATGTACGTATGTATATGTATGTATGTATGTATGTATATATATATGTATGTATATGTATGTATGTATGTATATGTATGTATATGTATGTATTTATTCTTTCATCCTTTTACCTTTTTCAATCACTTCACTCCAGCGACGCACGAGCACCACCTTTAGTCGAGCAATTCGAACCACTGCTGATTCTTTCTAAACCTAGTACTTATTCTATCGGTTTCTTTTGCCGAGCCACTACGTTACGGGTTCGTAAACATTGGTTGTTAAGGGATGGTGATGAGGGGACAAACACAGACACATATACATACCTATATATATAATTATATATATATATATATATATAATATATATATATATATATATATACATATATATATATATATATATATATATACATATATATAATATATACACATATATATATATGTACATCGGGCTTCTTTCAATTTCCGTCTACCAAATCCACTCACAAGGCTTTGGTTGGCCTGAGGTCATAGTAGAAGACAGTTGCCCAAGGTGTCAAGCAGTGGGACGTAACCCAGAGCTATATGACTGAGAAGCAAGCTTCTTACCACACAGCCACACCTGCCCCTATACATATATAGGCGCAAGCGTAGCTGTGCGATAATAAATTTGGGTCCGAATGACATGGCTCCGGGTTCAGTTCCACTGTGTCTTCTACAATCATCTCGGAGCTACCAAAGCCATGTGAGTGGATTTCGTAAACGGAAACTGAAAGAAGCTCGTCAACTATATACATATGTGTGCCTGTTTGTATGTGTCTTTGTGTATATGTGTGGTATATTTACGTCCTCTGAAATTAGCGGTTCGGCAAAAGAAACCAATAGAATAAGTACCATGCTCAAAAAAATATGTACGGGGATCGATTCATATTACGAAAACATATGCAAGGCAGTACATCAGTATGGCGGCAGTTTAATGACTGAAACGTGTAATAGGAAAAATGTAAAAGATATATATTGATCAAATAAGAAATATGAAGTGTTGGAATGTTTATTCCATTAGTTGATAGGTGTTCTCCTACATTAACAACTATATCACCCACTACCTCACCTACTGTACATCAAAACATTCGATGGCAGGTGAAAACATCTGGCTCTAAATAACTAATATTTTGATTATACTGTCACAGACAATGTATTTGGTTGAATTACCATATATGATGCGCATTAATAAAATGTCAACATTAGACATGTACAGCATCAGAAAAATAATACAAGGATATAAAGCAAATACAATAGAATAAAATGAAAGATGAGAAAGATTAAGTCTCTGATAATTATTTGCTTTCTGAAAGACTTTGTTGACCATCCTGTAGTATTTGAACGAATAAAATATATAATATATGAATGTAAACAAATTAATAAATAAACAAAAATTGAATGTATAGTATGGAGAAAATTCAAGAAAAATAAATAGGTATTTAGATATTGAGACAGTAGGTACGGTTTGTTAACGACAATGTAACATTTGTGTAATAGAGACTCTTAAGTACGTAGCAAACCATCTAAATATTTGGAATTTCACACACGGTTTGATTTAGGGCTGAAATGGCATTCGAAGACCATTGATAAGGGCACGAACGTACACACATACACAGCTCGTAAAAATATTCTTAAGACACATTAATACACATTCTTTCACAAACACATGACCTCGCACTTTCTAAACGCCAATATATAAAAATAGTAATTTCATAGTAGAAAGTTCGTTTTGTTTAAAATTCGAAATGAATGTGTATCATAAATGACAGAGAAATAGTTTGATGAAAGTTTATTTAACAATACGAAATTTCAAATATCACGACAAATTGACAATCGTCTTATTATCTTATGTCAATTTTATTATTATTGACTTCCATAACCCTCTAAATATTGATTTTGCTTTCTTGAAACGTTAGGTCGAGAATTTAATATTAAACAAAGACTTTCTTTCACCTGAGGGCGTACCTTAAAATCTGCATTATGTTGAAAGATTTTTTTGCATTTTGCATTAACATAGAAATAATATAAATTATCTCCATGCTTTTAAGTTACGAAGTTTGTCATGACATTTCAATTTTCAAATTGTTAAATAAAATTTCATCAAAGTATTTTTCTGTCATTTATGACATTATACACACCTTATCGTTTTCTCTTGTATCGTACTAATATACTATATGTTTTGTAGAAGGATACATTAAACAGCTTTAATACTATCGGATTACTTGAATCCATGTATTGTGACATGAATTATATATATATACATAAATTATATATATATACATATATATATATATATATTTCTTTACTACCCACAAGGGGCTAAACACAGAGGGGACAAACAAGGACAGACAAACGGATTAAGTCAATTACATCGACCCCAGTGCGTAACTGGTACTTAATTTATCGACCCCGAAAGGATGAAAGGCAAAGTCGACCTCGGCGGAATTTGAACCCAGAACGTAACAGCAGACGAAATACGGCTACGCATTTCGCCCGGCGTGCTAACGTTTCTGCCAGTTCGCCGCCTATTATATATATATATATATGCATACGCATACATATACACATACATAGTATATGTATGTATATATAGATAGATACATACATACATTCATATCTATCTATCTAAATATAAGTATATATATGCATTATAATATATATATATATATATATATATATATATATATATATATATAGAATACATGTTGTATAAATAATATTACATACATAATAATAGATGTAAAAACCACATATACAATCAACCGATTCATACTCTTCATAGTTAAGGTTACATATGTAAATGAAAACGACAAGCTAAATGTGATGAATGAGCTTTAATCAAAAACAAAAATACGGAAACATAAATTTAGAAGAAAAGAAAGGCTGCTAGATTTCAGAACTAACTAGAAGTTTTATTTGCGCACTAGGGTTCACACTATAGTTTAATTATTATTATAATATAGGGATACCCAATGGAACTTCTGTGTATTTTTCATAACTAATTTATGAGAAAAGATTTATGATTAATTAGTTCATAGTTTAACGATATACATTAATTATAGTTATCATTACCATCTCTATGTGGCAATTCTGAATAACCAATCAAAATAAACCTAGTCTGAACTGGAATTAGCTATACCAAGCAAACAAGTAATAAAGAGACAGAAAATAAATGTTATACTAATAAGAGGAAGCAGACTTAAAGAGATTGACTTGTAAGAATAATATCAAGAGTGCATTTAGGTTAAAGCTAGTACGTTATTTTTATTACCGTGTAGGAAGGACAGACTGTACATGCGTGGACATGATATTACAACATCATCTCATTGATTAATGAGATTTGGTTTTCGCTTAATTATTACATAAGACTCAGAGGAATACAAATTACACATATCATTACAAACTTTATACAGTATGTAATGACAGAGAAAGCAATTTCATACTCAATTTCCTCATCAGCAAGCAGCCATAGAAAATTAGCTAAACGTGTAAAAGAATCTTCTCTTGTATCGCAAAAGTTGCAAATTTGATTATTTCTGCATTTAAGATTTTTGTGGTACATCTGGTATAAACGTAGACATTTCCAAGACTATGTATGTTACATTTATATTTAACATTCTTAATAAGGCAATACACTAACAAATGAGGGGGTATTACGCCATCAGTACCTACTGGCAATTATTTCGCTAACGTCTACATGACAAAATTTGAGACACAGTTAATGGAGACATTCAAATACTTGCATGATCAAGAGCCAATACTCTGCTTACGGTTCATGGATGACATCTTTAATTTATATCTGGGAAGGATCGCAGGTCAGTTTAATTACTTCTTGCATTTCTGTTACTGTTCACAAAAGCTATGGCTTCAAGTCCGGTATAAAATACACGTCTATTTTCCAAAATCTAGCGTTGAGTTTTGGAATCAATTTTGAACTTTCAGAAGGTCGAATAGTGACAGCATATAAATAGCCACACGGACATATATATGAATTTATATAAACTTATGCAAGCAAATACATATATCTTTATACATGCACAAACATAACAAACATACATAGATACATACACACATCCAGGCATACATGGATATATTTGTATGCTTTTGATGTTCTCATTTTGTTAAATGAATAAATAATCCAACATTATAATATCCGAAAGTTGATGAACAACTAAATTTGTTTCTCCATTTTCTTATTTGTATTATATATATATATAATTTGTATTATATATATATTATATATATATATAATATATATATTATATATATATATATATATATATATACATTAATATAAGAGGGAATTTGATTATATATATATATATATAATAATATATATATATATATAGTGGCGGGGGGGCAAACACAGACACACAAATACATACATAAACATATACATACATATATATATATATATATTTAAGTAGGTGAATGAATTATCCTATGTTTATCATCAGAGTGGAAAATTCGTTTAACCGAAACATTTGTAGCAAATTCACGTCAGAAACACGGTTGAAGCGACCTGTCAAGGGTAGAAACTCCGGGTTCATGTGCAGAAATGTGCGTGTTGTATATGAATAAATGAAAGAGTGGAGTCGAACGAAGATGTTAACAAAATTCCTTTACTCTCGACACATGTTTCGAAGACAGCATATTTTCATTCTAAAGGAATAAAGGGTGCTGCACCCTTTATTCCTTTAGAATGAAAATATGCTGTCTTCGAAACATATGTCGAGAGTAAAGGAATTTTGTTAACATCTTCGTTCGACTCCACTCTTTCATTTATTCATGTATATATATATATATATGTGTGTGTGTGTGTGTGTGTGTGTGTGTGTGTGTGTGTGTGTGGTGTGTGTGTGTGTGTGTTGTGTGTGTGTGTGTATGTATATGTATGTATTTGTGTGTCTGTGTTTGCCCCCCGCCACTATCGCTTGACAATAGATGTTGGTGTGTTTACGTCTCCGTAGCTTAGCGGTTCTGCCTAAGAGACCGATTGAATAAATACTAGGCTAACAAAGAATAAGTCATGGAGTCAATTTGTTCGACTACAGGCAAAGCTCCAGCATGGTGGCAGTCAAATGACTGAAGCAAGTAAAATAATAAAATAATAAACGAATATAAACAAAAACATTCAGATGCACGTATTTATACGTACATACACACACACACACACATATATATATATATATATATACGCACATACATTCAATATTTATATATAACACTTATATATATATATATATATACTCATACAAATATGGATGCATACATACATATATATATATATACATACATACATACATACATACATACATACATACATACATACATACATACATACATACATACATACATACATACATACATACATATATGTACGTATACATACACAGCACACAGAAACGTGTGTAAAAGGTTGGATGTAGATTTGTTCTTTAGTTTAGGTGTTTTCCAAAAAGATTCCGATTGTTGATTCTTCATACTTTGCTGGGAGTTTACTGGCGTAAACTGGTGAAGATATAAAAAGTAGTATTAGAATATTAAGCGTATGATTAATTTATGGAACGAAGGTCTACAAATCCAATTATATTTGTCAAAAATGGAGGAGATAAGATATTAAAAATTTGTAAGAAGTTTATTCATGCATACAATTGTTTCGTACATAGATATAAATTCATTTTTGAATTTGCAAATTATCATAGTACTCATCAGAGAAGTTGGATCTATGAGTTTCATGTTTATCTATTTTTATCTCTGTGTAATAGTGATGGGAATCATGTCAATTATTAAACCTCAACTAACGAATGAACTTTTAGGGGATTATATAAATATGGGGATATCGATATCACTCTTTATGGATTAGTATAGATTTGCTAATGAAATCTCCATATATGCAGGATAGCGCGAGTTAGAGAAATGTCCACTGAGAAAACGTTACCCAATGTAAATTAAATCTAACTATTATAAGCAATACCTGGTATATTTTTATAAAATATAATCTGATGAAGAAAGTTTAGCGTAAACAATCTTTGTAAAGCATATACTAGAAAGTTAATGTAGTCATTGATGAAAATATAGGTGGAGGAAGGGGAATTACAAAGAATGAGATGGCAGTGGATTAAGGGCTCTTCTTTACTCAAGATCCGTATTAAGGTAACATGGAAGTACACTACAGGAGGATAAGTGATAATTCAATGGATATATGACGATTAAGTTTGTATTATACTTACGAAGTCTGTTGTTAAGAAGAGAGGAAAGAACATTTGGGGAGATATAGTAAGAAGAGAGTTATAGAAGCGATAAAATAATGAATTAGAGAGGTTGAAAAGGAAAAGAAATTATATTAGTGAAGGGGATAGAAATGAGAAGGAAAACAATAATAATGATAAAGTAAGGGATATAATGAGAGAAATGCATGTTAAAAATGAAAGAGAGATTAATGATAAAGGTATTGAATGCGTAGTATAAAGTTATACAAAAGAAATATTTTGTATAGATATAAAATGTTATGTCAAAAGTAATAATCTTGCTGAGTATTATATGAGAAGGAAAGTGTATGGCTATATAGGATCGTAATGAATACAAATACACGTTATGTAGGTTCAATGCATGTAAATATAATAAAAAATATAAAGTTCTTAGGATCTACGAGTAGATAGATACATGTAGGGGTTCATATAAAGTTACCAGATTATAGGATAAATGTTTATCATACATGGAGTAGAATGTATGTATATGCAATCGCATATATAGAGAGAAAGGGGCATACATACATATATATACAGAAATATATGCATATACACAACTAGATACACGTGTATATACATGTACAATTATACACAAACTTTATGTAAATAAACACGTACACATATATACAGATACATACATATACATATATACAGATACATACACATGCTTATATACGTACATACATGCACAATATATATATACACACACACACACATATATATATATATATATATATATATATATATATACACATACACATATATATACATACATACGTATAGACATAAAAACACATATATACAAAAATAGATACACTTAGATGTATACATAGATATGCAGATATAGTTGCAAACACGCACAACCGCAATGTAACGTGCAAGTATATATATAACAGTATTAAAAATATACTTTACTGTAAATGGAATAACTAATAACATATGCAAGTATTTTGTGATGTAGATATGGTGAGAGAAAAAATTGGAGAACATATACATAGGTACGTAAGGGTATGCATATAAGTAAAATATATATCTATACTCAAACACAAATACATAGATATACAAACAATTTACATGCAGAAGTTGGTATATCTTACATATATCCATATGAATGTGCATACAATACCAATATACACCTGCATATATATATATATATATATATATATATATATATATACATGCTGGGTGAGCCTACGTGCATGTACAGACACACAAACATATGTAAGCACATAGACAGCACAGATACACGGATACGCATATGTGCAAACACAGGAGTAAATAAGAAAATAGACAGGTATAAAAGTTCATATATCCAGGCGTATGAATTAAAAAGTATAGAGAGACATAATTTACTTAATGGCCCGATATATATAAGGTCCTTCAGTTATCATAAGGGAAATATTAAAATAAAGTATATAAAGGGAATTTATGTTATAGTAATACAATGGGGATAGGATAAGGTTCTATATTGAATGATATGGGAGAATATAATGTGATTTTTAAAATAAATATCAAACTATGAAATAAGGTAGTAAATAGTTATTATAGATTAATGAATAGGAATTTGGTCATGTGTTTACACGAGAAACTTCAATCCCTCGTAGTAACTAGGTTTCCGTTCATTCTCAATAAATTATAGCTTTCTTCTAGTTATTATCTGCAAATTTTATTTTTATTTCTGTAAGAAGAAAGGCATTAGATGGAATTTTCAGGAAATTCAGAAACTAATATTGTTTCTTTTGAAGGGCAATTCTTTTTTTTTTTTTTGATAATCCGGCACTGTTCTCTTTTCTATGGTCCCTAAAGGTGGATTCGTCGTTCAAAATTCGCTATTTAACCAAGTTTTGAGTGCAACCAACACACACACACACACACACACACACACAGACACACACACATATATATATATATATCGATTAGTCTTGCTTTATAATTGTTGCCTGGTATACAACGACTTTCTTTTTACAATTCCTTTCTAATTTACAAGCATTAGGGTCTCTGCAATTTCTATTTGTATTTGTGGATAGTGCTGTTGTGTTATATGTATGTTTTGTTGAATTATAAGAGTTGTGGTTATTATTAGTATTGATATTGTTAATTGTAGGATTATGCGGATTTTTATTAATATTGTTGGAGGTCCTACGTTCAATTTTAGTAATTTTGTTTTGATAAAATTGATCTGGTTTCTTATTGTTAAATGAAAATATTATCCTAAAATGATTAGTAGAAACTGAAAATCCAAATCTAATATGTTTATTATTAAATATTTTTACTTATTTAGTGTTTTTGAATTTTTTGATATTGGCGCGTTAGGAAAAGCTTTTCCTGGTGTATATTTCGCTATTTATAGGGACGATGCTCTAGCTTTAACTAAGAATACCAATGGACCAGCACAAGATCGGTTGTGAAAACATTCGATCTTAATTTAACAATAGATACCAACCTGACGTTTCTCTATATTTACAAACCTTATTGGAAGCTCAACGATAGACCTAGATTTATTAGAATGTAGTTAAGAATGTAGTTAAGAATATTAGTAGGAGAATTTGAATTTATTAACCAATCAAATTATTTTGAATTTATGTGATCCATACCAATATTGTTTTTAGGGGTGAGTGTATATTTTGAGTGTGTATGTATATATTATTCATATCTATGTACTTATTCGCTTATCTATGTATATATATATATATATATATATACATATGTATGTAAGGGTGTACACGCAAAATGTGCGTTATGTATAAGTATTGATATGTATATGTGTATGTGTATGTATACATGTGTGTATATAAATATATGCGTTTGTGTACATGTATATACATACATATGTGTTTCTTCATATATATATATTCCTTTGCATGTATTGGTTCACATACACGTATCTCCATGTATGTGTGTATATGTGCATATCTATTTGTATCTATTGTTTGTGTATGTATATGTATGGATGTATATATATTTATATATATGCATATATCTATATATATATATATTATATATATATATGTATGTATGCACTAATTAAAAGATTAATGTTTTTGACCGATGTTAATATATGTTTATGTATTATTTAAGTTTCTCTCAATTTTAAAAACAAGTTAATAAAGTATTTATTTTATCTCCTCATTCATACGATACACGTCGTCACTGTAAGTTACCATTCACACTCTATTCATTTACCTTTTATTACCTTAATTATATTCACATATTATCCGTTACCCACTAAAATAACCTATAACCCTCTAACCCAGGTGTATACCGACATTAGCCATAATGTGATGATTCTAAAATACAACACATAAAAACCGAACAGTATATCTTTTTTCTAACCCTCTGAATAGATTTTGCTTAATAGAATGATTGTAGTAATTGCTATTTAATCTGTTTAGGCTCAATTGAAACAGCTGTAAGGGATTATGTTTGATTGTTGCAGATAAATTTTTATTGATTGTTATATCTCCATTTTCTTATTTTCTGGTTTATATATAAATATATCCAAAGGCATGACTGTGCCATATATATATATATATATATATATATATATATATATATATATATAATATATATATATATACAAGATAAGAAAATGGGGAAATACATCTAAATCAAATATCAATTACCAGATAATACCCAATCACATACTTTATTAAACCACCACATAAGAGACTGTAGGGTTAAACATAAAAAAGCAGAACAAATCAGTGTACATAAAGGAATGTACATAAAAAATGTACACAAAAGAGAGATGTTGTATAATAAGTAGAATATATATAAAAAAAGAGAATATACATATAAGTAAATATAAATATAAGTATAGATTACATCTTACAGCTGTTTCGGCCATGTAGATAAGTATGTCTCATTTTACCATGAGACATACTTATCTACATGGCCGAAACAGCTGTAAGATGTAATCTATACTTATATTTATATTTACTTATATGTATATTCTCTTTTTTTTATATATATTCTACTTATTATACAACATCTCTCTTTTATGTACACTTTTTTATGTACATTCCTTTATGTACACTGATTTGTTCTGCTTTTTTATGTTTAACCCTACAGTCTCTTATGTGGTGGTTTAATAAAGTATGTGATTGAGTATTATCTGGTAATTGATATTTGATTTAGATGTATTTCTCCATTTTCTTATCTTGTATTAGTTATTTGTGGTAAATCATTTTACCTTCGCCATATAATACAGTAGATGAATTGATTGCATCGCAATCCTTAACATTTATGTATTAACTTTGTTGGGTACTTCACTAGCAGTATATTGGATATATGTTATCCCATGGAGGGTTGCATTTACAACCCCTATCTCAATTTGTATATATATATATATATTATATATATATATATATATATATATATATATATATATATACATATATATATATATATACATATATATACATATATATATATATATATATATATATACATATATATATATATATACATATATATATATAATATATATATATATATATATATATATAATATATATATATATATATGCTGATACTTTCAATTTCCGCCCTCATATCTTCTCTACATACCTTCTCTAAGTTTAAATGTGTAACAGACAAATTACTTTTACGGAGTAGATAGTACGAACGACATGAAAAATAAATCATTCGTTCATCTCCCGTGTTTCATTAGCGTCTTACTAATACTCCAATATATCACACAAGCTGAAATCTATCAGCAGTAGACTTAAATGTCACTAGCAAGTAATTGTGGGAAAAAAATAATAATTGATTTCATTTGTATTCTCCGACCAATGTGCTCTTAATTTTCCTAAACTATTAAAAGACCCAGATTAACAAATACACCTTCTCCTTTGTTATTTCCTTTGTATATCACTTACCAGACATGCTTATTTGTTTATTGTTTTATTCATCATATATTTTTTATCAAATCCTCAATGCTGAGTTATCAAAAATGTAAAAATACATGAATGATGGCAATGAAAGTCTAATAGGAGTAATGTCGTGAGATCGGCACGTCTGAGACACGTTAATAAAACCTGACGAAATATAGCCGTCTTCGTATCTGGACGCAGCCGCCTTCTTCGAAAGACAAAGTGGAAAAGAGTAAATGAGGAGGAGAAGAAGAAGAGAAGAAGAAGAAGAAGAGAAGAAGAAGAAGAAGAGAAGAAGAAGAAGAAGAAGAAGAAGAAGAAGAAGAAGAAGAAGAAGAAGAGAAGAAGAAGAAGAAGAAAGTATCAACAGCAGTCAACAACGGTTTGTCCTAGTGCTCCAGTAGTGCTAGTACTTGACGAGGGCTTGGATTCATCCCCCCCACCCCCCCAAAAAAAATTAAAAGCAAAGCTGACCTCAGCAAAAAGAGTCAGGATGAATACAAAAAGCGTTCAGGTGAGAACGCTCTTACTACTCCCACAAATGTCAGGCATAAATAGATGAATGTGTGTAAGTATGTATGTATGTCATTCTTTAGTTTTATTTCAAGATTTCTTGCTAATAGAGTAAGAGCCGGTTTCTAACTTAGATCCAAGGCTATTCATTGGAATTTCAACATCAACAACAAAGTATTTGTGTTTTTTTTGTATGTGTGTATGTATGTATGTATGTATGTATGTATGTATGTATGTATGTATGTATATGTGCAGATTTCTATGTTTTGCTTTATGTATGAATCTTCATGCATGTTGTTGCATATCTGGAAATGCTCATATATATTTAAATGATAAACTCCTGGAAAGCTTTACAGATTTTTACAGTTTCAGTAATGGATTGGATCTGTAGTCTTCGAATTAGCTTCCTCTTTTCTGATTTTGAGAAGCCTAATTTCTCAAGATCGGTATTTAGGCAGTGTGTTACATACCTCAGGGCCCCAGTAATTACAGATATAAATCCGAACTTGTAATCTGGATAGAGTCACTGCAGGTTTCTCGGTTAAACTAAAGCGTTTGACCCGAGCAAAAAAAAAAAAAAAGGAAAATAGTGTAACAGATGTAAAACAACTTGCTCTAAACGCATATCAAAACAAAAATGCGCGCTCGCGAAAGGGAGGTGGGGGAGAGGAATCGGAACATTCACATCGTGAATGTTCCGAGTCGCCTCACCAGAGCCAAGAAACAAAAGAAAAATAGCATAATAGGTGTGAAACAACTTTCCCAATATTTCAGCGTTGATATTCATTTTTTACTGATCTTCAGCTGTATGTTAACATCCGATGGGTAGCTGATTTCTACTACAGCACACAGTTTCTCTTCTCTATCAGGTCTTTTGTGTTTACATTTGATGGAGGTAGGTCTTCACTGGGACATTCCACAAATACAGTTTTTTATTATGATATGCTTTGGCTTCTACCATACTGTGGGTTTTTATTTCTTTATCAACGGGATTATCATTCCGAAGGCTTTCATTATAGAGTGTCCTGTCTACAACAGTATGTCTCCTCGGCAGATAATACCGTGATGACATTTTTGGACAACTGCTTATGATGTGGGTGATATTTTCGGAGTTAACTTCACGAAATCTGCATCGGTCGTCACATTTTTCTACTTTTCCTGCATTTCTATAACTTTTCTGCATTAAGTATTTGCTTGATATTTCTTGTTTCTGGATTTCAAACTCATACCCTTCATTGTAGGAGGTAGTAATCCGGCTATTGGAGACTGCTTTTATGACCAATGTTACTATAATCTCGGAGCTTCCAACTAACATAGCCATGCACAGTCTTCTGCTTATATAGGCTCATCCTTTCATTTGATGATACGTTGCGGTAAAGTCGTGCGACGTATTTGGGCATGTATTGTAGGTTATTAGACAAGGGATATTGCTCAAAGAGCTACCTTCCAAATCTTATGATGTTATCAGCATCATGTATACAAACTTGGTCGACACTTGGTGATTAAAAGATGTTGCCGAAGGGATGTGATACGACATTCAAAGTCATTTTGGATCGATGTTAAGCATCTGCTGCCCTGTTTTCGTTATAGGTAGAGGCGGTCTACGTCACTATTTATGTAGATTTTATGTGCGCTTGTTAGTAATTTTCACATCAATAGCTCGAATCTCATCAAGCGTCCAATCAAGCAACCAAAATGTTGCTATGAGAATTGGTGCTGCAAAGACATTGTGGGTCACTGTTTCATTGTATCTAGAGAGTTCTGAGGTCAAAAGTTTCTTTAATCGGCTGTAATATTCTTTAATGATACGTGTTTTGTCATAGGTGCCATTAAGATATGTTTTCATCCACTCCTAGATACGTGTAATATTCCTCGTCTGGAGAAACAGTCAAATCATCGATGGAGATGTTGCTAGTGTGCTTTATAGTTTTCTCCATTTTCACAACCATATAACAACATTTATCCTGACCAAACTCCAGCTCTATATCCTTTGAGAATTTTGTAATTCAGTCAAGGCTCTTTTTCATCTCATGCATATTCTTTGCATAAAATTTCAAGTCATCCACAAAGAAACCATGTGTAATTTTGGTATTTCTGTTTCCTTGTGTACCAGTGAGATATCCTTGTATTCATGCATGTATGTATGTATGTCACAACTGGCAACGATTAAATTTTCTCTGTGTGTGTGTGTGTGTGTGTGTGTGTGTGTGTGTGTGTGTGTCTGTGTCTGTGTGTCTGTGTGTGTGTGTGTGTGAGTGTGTGTTTACTGACATATCGATTTAGCAAAACCATCCGAGCGATGTAGTAGTCCCCGCTGACAGGTCTACGACTGATAGACGAATCTAGTCTAGTCCATTGACCCTAGCTTCGCTCATGGAGAGGCTATCTCCTCTGTCAATGTATATATATATATTGTGCACTTTATACAATATTAAGGGTTTAGCTCTTATCTATTCCAATATGGGATCTATTCAAAACCCTCAGTCACAACTAGTAACGATTAAACTTTTCCTTTATGGTCTTACAATCCGCTTAGTTGTGTATATTAATTTTTATGTATGTATGCATATGTGTGTATGTATGTAGGTATTTATGTATGGATGTATCTATATATATGTATATGTATGTATATTGCTATACGTATTTTTGTAAGCAATATGCATGTAGACCAAGTTGATTTACTCAGTCAACTATGACGGCGAACTAACATAAGAGCTTCTGATGTTAGTAATAACTAGCATATCTTAAATTCCATTATATTCTTTTTCAAAAAAGAGATGCATTGAATATTGAAGCTCTAGTTACATCATCTGAAAACAGATTGAATAGTCACTGACGGAACATTGTGGATCATAAATTTTCTGAACTAGGGTAGATCCGTAGTTAATTAACAACAACAATAGCAACAATAATAGTGATCATGTCGCAGAAGCATATTAATACTCTTTTCATTGTTTTTCAATTGATCTCTATTGTAGCAGGTTTTGTAATTCAATCTGTTTTACTTTATTGCGTTTATAATTTCTTTTAATTTTACACTTTAAGTATATACAACGGCTATGATTTGCAACAGCGATATATGGCTAGATCATAAAAGTGTATAAGGAAAACAGAATTCTTTAGTTATGTGTGAAATTATATTTTTAGATAATAGCGGAAGTGTTGAAAGTTCCATATTTTATACATTTTCCGATTTATACTTTTTTCTTAACATTGCTTTGTGTTGTACAAGGGTGTATATAATACCTATTTCTTTACTACCCACAAGGGGCTAAACACAGAGAGGACAAACAAGGACAGACAAACGGATTAAGTCGATTACATCGACCCCTGTGCGTAACTGGTACTTATTTAATCGACCCCGAAAGGATGAAAGGCAAAGTCGACCTCGGTGGAATTTGAACTCAGAACGAGGCGGCAGACGAAATACGGCTACGCATTTCACCCGGCGTGCTAACGTTTCTGCCTGCTCGCCGCCTTGAATCAATGATATATAATACTACTGATTCAGTGGGGCATTGTCTTCACTTCAGGAATGTTGCTGCCTGCTGCACACACAGGCATCCGAGACTACATTCAGAAAAGAGATAGCCGACTTATTAACATAAAGTTGCACACGAACGCACTCCGCACTCTCATCCACAGACGCGATGAATCTATCCTTCTACCTTTACAACAACTACTAAAATAACATCAGCTTCTCGGAGCGAATTGTGTTTATTCCACCCCTACTCAGGCAATCGCGTTCTACTTGTCTCTCCTCCTCTGGTCATAATTGTTGTCCCCTAACCCCCATCAAGGCCTCGTCCTAATCGCTATACCCAGTCGTACCTTCTCAGAACGTCGGCCCTCTAGAATTCCGTCCCAGCTCATACATTTTCCGCGGGTTCCAAATGATTCAGGAGAACATAGATGACACCAACCCTACCGTTCTAAGAGAGCCTGCATAAGTCATGGACATTGCCCCTTCTTCTGAACCCAGCAAATAAAAATAAATATGAAAAGTTTCGATTATATCTTCGATCCCGTTCATTAATTAATGTCGTTTAAAACCTATCACTTGAACTTCTTTCATTGTGGTAATGTAGTTGCAATTGTTTTCATGTGTAATGCCCCAACCCGTTACAGACAGGAAAAAATTATACATATTTATTTTTTATCGTTTCCTGAAGAATATTAAATAACTTTTTTTTCGCTACAGTCACATCTGTATTCGTTTGATCACAAATGTAATATTACGAATGAAACAAACTGTCAGGTTTAATAATGTATAATGAAATGGACGTGAAAGAACTAACTTTTGGGAGATCGATGAGCAAATCTCATGAGTATAACAAATGTATTTGATATTAATTATTACCGCACAATTTAGGAATAAAGAGATTAACTACATTGTCAATGTTTATACAAAGAAGCATGTAGCCACACAGTTCAGGTAACGCAAAGTTCAAAAGCTCATCGTCCAAACAATACAAATATTTAAACCAAAACTCTGCTAAGAGAGCATGCGTCTAAGATAGACAAAGAATGAAAATAGGAAAAACTTATTCTCATATGACTTAAATTTACCGAAAAAATTCCAACGAAATTTGAGAAAAATCAATCCATTCAAGGTTACGTCACGTCACACATAAGATGATTTCGTCTAAGCACTCAGTTGCCTTTAACACGTGATTTAACAAAACAAAGAAATGACATGTGCTGTTCAAAGATGTCAGTGAGTTCTTAAACATGACAAAATGTTAACGTTCTTGGCTTTTTGCTATTACACCACTGACATCATATTGTTACTTTCATCCACTTTGTTCGCCTCCCCCTCCTCATCATCATTGTTTTTGTTTCATTATTATTATCATTTCATTTTAGATTTTTATCTATTTACACATCAATAGATGCACACCGTTCATTTTTCGTTCCGTCTTCTCTCTCTCCCTCTCTCTCACCCTCTCTCTCTCTCTCTCTCTAACATCTAGACTGTTTTATAGAGAACTATATCTGAAATCTGTCGTGACACTAACCATGCATTTGATATTAAATGAATCCAGCAAATTTATTAAGGTGAAAATGTGATTTCTCTAACACACCACTCTACCCTTTTTGACCTGCATAACACATAAGGGAAGCATACAAATTGATTTCAAAGTATACACAATATTCGCTTTATAACTACCTGCTAGGTCACAGAAAACAATTCCGTATCTATAGTCATGTTTAGAGATATCAACATAAAATATCGAAACGAAATTAAACTCCTTACGCGGTATATGTGTGATAATCATCTCTAGTATATGACGAGAAAGTGGAAATTCGTTGCATATCTGATTTTAGAACGGATGTCATTCGAATGTAAACTAAATATATAATTTACAGATTACATATGAAATATGAGTGTGCTTGTATGTGTATGTGTGTATGTATGTATGTATAACATATATTCATATCACATAACCTAAACATAAAATATTTCATAATCATCAGACTACAAAAAACAATACCCTGCCCAATAAGTAAAACAATAATGAACAGCCCAACCAATTATTGAATACATACAAACATGAACGCTTCAATGCAAGTACAATATTCAAAATCAAAAGCACAATACACAAAAGCCATTAAAACGATCAAAGAACCATAGAAAAACAATAATCTCGATCTTAACCTATTTTAAGACCAAACTATAACTTCGGACAACGACTGGGCTGAAGTTGAACTCAACAGTACATACCTATAAATAACAACAATTCCACCTCCCACAGAAAACTAACAAAAACTTGCATCGATGAGTTCACTTCGAAGGTGTCCAAATGGACCGACCATGATGAAGTTGCACCTACAACATAACAAGGTTGCATTTGCAGCACGGAGTAGTCGCTGCAGCGAAAACATGTGTAGGCCATTACAGTATGCTGTATATAAACTAAATTTTGTGGATTTTTAAATCTCCATGCTCTTTATTATTATTGATATTATACCTATCTATTTATCTATCTACACACATATAAATATATATATATATATTCATATATATATATGCATATATATATATATATATTCATATATATATATGCATATATATATATATATATATATATATATGCATATATATATATGCATATTATATATATATATATTATATATATTATATATATATATATATATATATATAACAATTTAGGAATGGCCTAAACAGGCCATTCATCCACCAGAAAGAGCAGCCAGAACTCCAACCGCCAAGTAGTGTAATTCGGAAATAAGGTGAAAATTTAAAAACATTTACCCTAATTCATCTTTTATACGATGCATCGTTTCAGTGTCTTTAATGATAGACCAGCATAATTAATTAAATTAAGCTAGTCTACCATAGGTCACACTTCATCAGTAAAAGAAACCTGGGAGAGACGGATATACACGAGGCGACTGTATCAATGCCTCGGGAATATCTGTCTTAAAATTTTCAAGACCAACGCATTCGCGCCAAACTTATCGGCAGCAAATATAAACTGCCGATTCAATCTCAGAATTAGTCAGAAAATTATCAATTAATCAATTTAGGGTAGCAAAAAATTCAGTAAAAATTTATCGCTACCAGCGGCCTAATGGAAAAGAGAAAATAGTCAAAGACTAAATATGTATAAATATAACAATTTAGGAATGGCCTAAACAGGCCATTCGTCCACCAGAAAGAGCAGCCAGAACTCCAACCGCCAAGTAGTGTAATTCGGAATAAGGTGAAAATTTAAAAACATTTACCCTAATTCATCTTTTATATACGATGCATCGTTTCAGTGTCTTTAATGATAGACCAGCATAATTAAATTAAATTAAGCTAGTCTACCATAGGTCACACTTCATCAGTAAAAGAAACCTGGGAGAGACGGATATACACGAGGCGACTGTATCAATGCCTCGGGAATATCTGTCTTAAAATTTTCAAGACCAACGCATTCGCGCCAAACTTATCGGCAGCAAATATAAACTGCCGATTCAATCTCAGAATTAGTCAGAAAATTATCAATTAATCAATTTAGGGTAGCAAAAAATTCAGTAAAAATTTATCGCTACCAGCGGCCTAATGGAAAAGAGAAAATAGTCAAAGACTAAATATGTATAAATATAACAATTTAGGAATGGCCTAAACAGGCCATTCGTCCACCAGAAAGAGCAGCCAGAACTCCAACCGCCAAGTAGTGTAATTCGGAAATAAGGTGAAAATTTAAAAACATTTACCCTAATTCATATATATATATATATATATATGTGTGTGTGTGTGTGTGTGTGTGTGTGTGTATATATAAGTTCTGTCCCATAAGTTCTGTCCGAATTTTTAATAAAGAAAATAAGTGATCAAATGTTATATTTAATTGAAATTTTATTATCAATGTAATTTCCCTGATTATCTATGACTTCCTTCTATCTATTTACAAACTTTTTAATCCCCTCAATGTAAAACTCTTTTGGTTTCAAAGCGAAGAACTCTGAAATGTCAGTCTCGACCTTCTCCTGGCTTGCGAAAGTTATGTCCCCCAAATAATTCTGTAAACTATGAAACAAATGTAGTCTGAAGGAGCAAGGTCGAGAGCATAAGTTGGATAAGGAATTTTCCCAACCAAGCTTTTCGATCTTGCAATGTGGACTCGCGCATTGTCCTGGTGAAACATCACTCCTTTTCGTTTCACTAAAGCGGGTCTTTTTGTCTTCAAAGCTTGGTTTTGGTCCTGGTGTTCTTGATTCTCTCCCAGGTTCGGGCATCGATTTGTTGATCGGAAATGATCTTATGGGATCCAAAGTTGGTGCTGATCCTATTGTCACTGTTTCTGCAGAGAGTTCAATTAATACAATAATGTTAGAGAATGATTTTCCCGGTATTTTTCCTTCTTGTGCAGTGACTCGTATATGTCGAAAGACATTTCTTCCAAGCCTCCTTTGCCGAATGATTTCATTTGTGATTTCTCAGGTACTTTCATGGATCATTCATTTAGTAAGGTAGAGGCTGACTTATCTTCAAAGAGTAGTGAGCCTACTTATCTTTAAAGAGTAGTGACTTATCTTCAAAGGGTAGTGACCCTTCAGTTCTTCTTGATGTAAACACATTCTTTCTAGAGAGCAACTTGTACGCAGAGAGAGGAGGATGTTGAGTTCAGAAATTAACTAATAAGGCTATTTCTTTTGAGGAGGTTAAAAGGTTCTAGTTTGCTACTACTTTAGGGATGGTGTTATGATGAGGAAATATAGGCCTCCGGACATCTTGCAGGGATGTATAGAAAGTGTACCATCAGATTGCCTACGAAAATTGTTTCGAAGTCATGTATTTTATTGGCACATGAAAGTCCCATGGTAGATCATTTAGATATGAATGAAATTTGTGCGACAATTTTGATACATTTCTTTTGACCGACCTGTCTATCGAGAATTTGGAATGAACCAACGAAATTGACAGCTTCGTATCTCCAGCTATGGATTTTTAATCACTAAGGACTGACTAACTCAGGACATATATTTGTAACAGCTCTTCGCTTTGAGTTCTAGTATTTTGTGATGGCTTTGTGCCGTGGACTGAAATGTATAACAGCTTCACGCTCACTTCCATGTAAGTTTTGGCATTTTTTTCTCAATACATAATCGAATTATTATGGGCTTGTTTGTTATATTTGGTGTCTTCCTTTTGTCTAACCGTAACAATACACACATACATATATGTACATATAAACATATAAATATATATATACATATATATGTGTGCATATATGTGTATGTATATGTATATTTGTATGCATGCATGTTTTTACATACGTATACATACATATGCACATATATATATATACAGACATGCAGGAAGTAAATAGACACCTTTAATTTTCCAATTTTTTTCTTTAACATATTAACACTTCTCTACCTCTCACATTCAACTGTTTCACGCTTGCAAGCGAGGTCTACCAGCAGTGATCTTAGTCCGCCATGGAAATGAGAATATGATCCAACTCTGACACTTTATTTGTTGATTATGTCGAGGTCCAAATCCTCTTCGTTTACCAGACCGAGCCCAAAACTATACTGTCGATATATAGACAACTGTATTGGCACGATCTCTTTCCCCCGTGAAAAACTCAATAATTCCATCTCTTTCATTTCTACCTTTAATCCATTTCTTGCGTTCACTTCTATCACCTCTGGCAGCTCTGTCAACATTCTGGATATCCCTGTCTATGTTTCTATCTCTCTTTCTCTATTGATCCCCTCTATCACTCTCTCACCACTTCTTCAAAAAAACTGATACCTACCTCTACTACGACGTTTTCTCCTTCCACTCCTTCCATTCTCCCCCAATGTGTACGTTTAATTGATGTTTGTAGTTTTGTACCTGTTTTTTGGTGGGGAGGGTGATTGCATAGATAGTTAAATAAATAGACAGGCAGGCAGACAGACGGATAGATTGATAGATGGATAGATAGATAGATAGATAGATAGATAGATAGATAGATAGATAGATAGATAGATAGATAGATAGATAGATAGATAGATAGATAGATAGATAGATAGATAGATAGATAGATAGATAGATAGATAGATAGATAGATAGATCTGTCCAAAGAGTTTGCAAGAAATAACGATGTCAGCTATGTTTTTAATGACCATAATTACATCTATAAATCCAATACAAAGTGACCGAGGTTACTTAAATGAGAGAAGCCAATAATTAATTATATATTTCTGGTTGCTAATAATCGTCTTCACGCAACAATGTCACAGATCACAACAGGATTAAGCCATCCTAAAAGTTCTCGATTGATTTCTGTTTCTCAGATTTATAGGGGCTGGAGAAAATAATGGAAACACAAATTTATTTTAATATGGAGTAGGACCACTTTTGGCAGTAATTACAGCTTGAATTCTACGAACTATAGACTCGTACAAAGTTTGAATTGTGTCCAAAGGAATTTTTGTCCATTCTTTAGCTAAAAAGGTCTCCAGCTCTTGTAGTGATGATGGTGGAGGATATCGACATCTTACTTGTTTTTCTAAAAGGCACCATAAATTTTCAATAATATTGATATCGAGGGACTGTGGTGGCCAGATAAGATGTTCAACTTCACTAGAATGTTCCTCGTACCATTCAGTAACAAATTTAGCTGTGTGAATTGGGACATTATCATCCTGAAAGATTGCATTTCCCTCCGGAAACAGTTCTGCAAACATAGGATGAATTCCCTTAGAAAAACTGCTTAACTAGTCTTGACTATTAATTCTGCCATGAAGGGAAACCATTGGGGCGGCGGATTTCTAAGATATAAACCCCAAGATCATCAAAGATTCTCCTCCATTTTTAACAGTCGGAAGAAGTCAGTCTGGATCAAATGCTTCTTTTGGCTGTCTCCATACGTATACTCGGCCGGTGGTCGGAAATAAGGTGAATGATGACTCGTCCGAGAAAATAATATCCTTCCACCGCACTAGGGACCAATTCTGTTTGTTTTTACTCCACTCTAAATGCTTAGAAACGTTTGTTTTTGAAAGTTGTGGTTTTCTGATTGCATCCCTCCTGTCAAATCCGGCTTTGTGCAGCTCCCGGCGAACAGTTTTTTGTGGAAACCCGGTTCTTGAGGAGGTCATGAACTTCTGCGGTAATTTTGGGAGCTGTAATTTTGTGATCCTTTCTAACAATTCGCGTAAGCACCTGCCGGCCCCTATCTGAAAGTTTTGGCTTTCTTCCGGAGTTTTGTTTCAACGAGGAGGTTTTTCCCTCCTTCCCAAAGCTGTCATTACTTTCGAGACAGTATTTCTTGATACACCAAATATTTCGGCTGCTTTCGTTACACTAGCGCCTGCCATACGAGCACCAACAATTTGTCCTCTTTGAAAATCCGATAGATCTGTCATATTAATGAATTTTAATTACCTTTTTTCTGATGATATCTGAAAAGGAGTAGCAATTTTAGCAAAACGTATTAAGCAACACTAATAATAAATTAAAAAAAACATGAAAATAAACAAGCTTTTGACGGTTTTATAGATATATCAAAATTATGATGTTATGATGCTAGGTGTTTCCATTATTTTATCCAACCCCTTTATGTCAGTGACAAATGCGGTAACTTCATAGAAGGTTTATGGCTACGTTATGAAAACTATTGTTCTTAGCAGGAAAAAGTTTACATACCCACTACACACACAAATATGTACTTAGACATATTATTTTTATTATTCAGGAGTCTTATTTTTATCACGTGCTTTCACTGCACTACGGAGCGCAGCTCTGTGTACCTTGGGTATGTGCTGTGGTTTGTTGTGATGCTCTTATTTTTACTATATTGAAGGTGTTTTATGTAGGACGTGTGCGATGCCTGGTAGTGCAATTTTCTGTACGTTATATATACTTCTTAGTGCTGGTGTTTTTGTTATGTATTTGACTGAATTTTTTTATCATACCTAATGCGCCTACTATGATAAGAATTGTTTGTTTTTAGACTCCACATTCGAGTTACCTCTATTTCCAGATCTTTGTATTTTGAAAGTCTCTCCATTTCTTTTAGAGAAACATTGCCATTTGTTGGTATTGATACATCGATTAGAAAGTAGATTTTTTTCTTGCTGATTTTTGACAACTATATCCGGCTTATTGGCTTTAATTTCTATATCTGTGCGTATTGGTATGGTTGCTTTCTTATTTTCTGTGACCTTTTCTGGTGTGTGCATACACCATCTTTTTTCTGTTGTTATTCCATAGTGTTAGCATAGCTTCCAGTGTATATAGGTCCCAACTCTGTCGTGTCTTTGAGTATATTCCTTTACAGCCATGACTGGACAACGAGACATAAATCGATTTATTGTTTCTTCTTCATCACCACATATTCTGCAGTTACTTGTATTTCTTTTCATAACATGTTTTTTTGGTAATTTCTGGTGGTAAGGCTTTGGTCTTGTTCCACAACTACAAATACTTTATTCTCTTCTTTGAGTCCTGAACTTTTCAGCCATTGTTGGGATTTTGCTTTGTCTATTTATTTTCTGTTTAGTTTAATCCAATATTTGCCTTGAAGGAGATTTTCTTGCTATCGTTTTATCATGATCCGTTGCTGTTCCAGTTCTTGTTCGAATTTCATCTGTTTTACGTCTTTTGTTGTTTCTTCTTTTCCTTCATAGTTGTTAGATACTATGACTTCTTTTTGTATTTGTCAGATGTTGTTGTTGTTATTATTATTATTATTATTATTATTATTATTATTATTATTATTATTATTATTATTATTATTTTATGTTTGACTTTTGCTTTACATTTGTACAAGTTAGCTCCAAGTCTCACCCAGATGCCTCAAGAGACAAGTTAGATGTTCATGTTAGTGCAAGTTAGATGGTATTGTGTCTAGGGTGCCATATATTTGGTTTTGTACATAGAGTTGTTCTAGAGAATGTTTAAGAAACCATGAGAAAATTATGTTTGTTATAAACTTGAGATTACATAGAAAATATTTTGCGTAGGATATGGGCAGTTCCCATGAATACTATCTTTTGAATTTCTGCCATTTTGGGGTTTCCTGGTGTCTGAGCTAGGTAGCAATCAGCCCCTTTTGCTATCATTCCCAGGGCACCTATGACAACAGGTCTTGTTTTAGTCTTCAGGTTCCACATTTTGCTAATTTCTATTTCAAGATCTCTATACTTTATTATTATTAATATTATTACTACTACTATTATTATTATTATTATCATTATTATTATTATTATTATTATTATTATTATTATGTTATTGTTGTTATGCTCTCCTTAGAATGCGTGCTGTAGCCATCAATGTTGTCTTCTGGATCAATTCTTAATATGTTTTTCAAAACTCTTGGAAACTGCACATAATGCTCCCTCACCACCATTACTTACCCCGTGCCCCATAACTTTCCTATCGCGTCCCACAGTGGCTGGTATTTCTCAGTCTTTTCTTTTCCTTACATTTTACCCTCGAATTGCCTGTTATTGCAGCATCTATTATCTTTGCAACTTTTTCATCTTTATGGATGATCCCAATATCAGGCCGCCTCGCTTGTATGACTTGGCCGCACTGTGTGTTAAAATCTCAGAGTATTTTGTAATGTTCGTTTTCCTCTATTCCCTTTGGCTTGTGTTCATACCATTGTTCGGTTCCCTCCAGTTTGCTTTACCGCACAACAGCCAGTGGACATATCTAGCAACATTGCCGGGTCTCCTTTTGCATTCGCGTTGTGCTAGCTTACAGAACTCACTAACAATATGGTTTCTACTTTCTCCCTTCTCACAGCACATCCTACACTGTGGCGAATCAGTGCTTTTATCAATGTGATATGTCGAGCCGTTTGTTCTGAGAGCTTGTTCTTGAGCGCTGCACACTAATGCCTCAGTGAGCCCTTTTAAGTTTCCTTTCTGCAGCCATTACCAGGTTCTATTCCAATCAATCTCCTCTTTATTCTTCAAGAATTGACAGTGCATTTTCTTGTCCTGCCAAATTTTTTTCATCTACTCTGTCTGGTCTTTCTTAAATTGTACCGGATCTACGGCTTCGTTCACTTTTAAGGTTCCCTGCATTTTCACTACTTCAATCATTTCTTCTTTACTCCCCTTGACATACCAAACCAGGCTATTCTCCTCATCCCTAACACAGCCTTCACGACATACCAATCTCCGTCCTCCTCATCAATTTTGGGGTCCAGTTCCTTGTTCATTGTCATTAATTTACGTGTTCTTTTTCTTCTTCTTCTTTTTCTTCTTCTTCTTCTTCATCTCCTCCTCCTCCTCCTCCTCCTTATTATTATTATTATTATTATTATCATTATTGTTGTTGTTGTTGTTGTTGTTGCTGCTATTATTATTATTATTATAAAAAACGTAAAACTTTGTGAAATACAGCTACCCACGGTTTAGCCGACCGAAGAAATTCTAATTTGTTTTGTCGTTTCTCATCCTGTTAAGAAAAGAGGGCTAAGTTTAGCAATTGTGTACAAGGGAGATCAATTAGCAGAATCGATAGGACGCAGAACGAAGTGTCACGAAATTTAATCACGTCCCTTTAGTTTCTTAGTTCTAAGCCAATTAAGATCAGTTAGTATTTAATCCTTTCCAGGTTGAAGCAATCAATGACAAACTTTTTGAAAATGTGTGCATCAGATCAATGTGTGTTCGTGTTAATGTACTATGAAAGTAAGAGAACAGCCATCTTTGAATGGCTAAGAAATAAATACATTTTACAATCATGAAATTTCAGAATCTTGGGCAAGTGAATTTAATCATATTTTAGAAGTGAGACGAGCTGAATGAAACTGAATACAGGAGAATTATGTAGAAACATAGTGGGGGGACTGAACGTGAAATTCAAAGGTTGTCTTCTCACGCATTACGTCACCCAGTTCTTCCCTCAGATTTATGTTAGGTATGTATGTGTGTGGAAAACTCAGGCCCTTACCTGTTAATGCAAAGAGAGAATGAATTCAATTGTTCGAGCATATAATACAATCACTGTTAAAAGAACGTGTTATTTTATACTATGAAAGAATTACCACCGTGTATTTATTAGTAATTTACAATTCCAACTGCAATTCATTCAAAACGATGCTGAGACACTTGAGTAGCATCTTCTCATAACTGTTTGGCTGCCAGCACATTCGAGATAAATAATAAATAGTCAAGTAACGGAGTATTTAGTACTGAATAAACTTGTGTGTTGTATAAATAAACGATATTTATTCCATAAAAACTTTAAAAACCTATTTAATCTTTCCAATGATTTTTTTTATGGCTGAACCCCGAGACATGCTGCCATATCTTTCACGCTCCACACATAAAAACATGGAAACACCGCTAGCAATAAAACTGAATTGAATTTCATGAAGAGAGGCAGAACGTTCCCTAATTTGATTTGTGATGATTTGTATTACCAACTCACTTCTTTTGAAAACTCTAATTCTAGTTATCCAACCTATTTACTATGTATCTTCTCGGTCCCTAATCTCTCTCTCTCTCTCTCTCTCTCTCTCTCTCTCTCTCTCTCCCTCTGGTCTTGTGTTGAGAATAGCAATATCATTTAGATATTCATGTCCTTGTGTCATAGCCTGAAAACTTTGAAGATAAGTCACAGCTTTATCTCTACATTTATCACCAATAGTATTACAGAATCAACATGAAAACTCCAATTACAGATAGAGAAGTAATTTAGTTGGATTCTCTCGGATGTTTATTCATTTTTTTACTATTTAACCTTGAAGTATTCACTACTTTTCCGCTCATTTCTAACTCGCTTTTTCTAATTGAGTATTAGGGAAATTTGGCAAAGATTTCCTGCTATAGAATAGAAAAAAGATAATTGCATATAGGCTATACAAACGTGTGTAAATGACTCAGTTATACACATAGTCAATTCGACGTTTTATTTTATTACAGCATTGCTTGCTTGGAATAAGCTCAACCATTTAACTAAACATAGATTACTACTGCTGCGCGGGGAAACAAATTTACATTTCTCTTAGAACAATAGTCTCATTTCACTTAACATATTCTCATTTCAATTGTTTCCAACAAGACAAGATTTGAAATTATAACAAAAAGAAATCGCTATCCACATTAAACAAGAAAAGTGAAAATGAATGACTGTCGAGTTGTACAGTAGGAAAAGTTTAACAAGTATCGACACGCTATATTCTTCTCTTCGATTTCAATCGCGGTGAATCTATCTAGTTTTGATGAAAATCTAGAAAGCTGTAAATAGCATTCAGTGTCTTTAATGTAAGAAGCATTTCTACAATTGTTCAATTGTTTTGAAATGAGTAACTCAAAATTATCCAAGAGCAGGTGTTCTCTTTTAGAACATATCATAAATGTAAGTTGAAATTTCTGGTGAATTATAAGGTTGGTAGACTAAATAGATATTAAACCAAAAAGACTGGAATACGTAGTGCCATTTTAATTATGTTTAACTAACACAGAATTAAATTGGTACCACTTATTCCAGGAATTCTTGTAATATATATATATATATATATATATGTGTGTGTGTGTGTGTGTGGTGTGTGTGTGTGTGGTGTGTGTGTGTGTGTGTGTATGTGTGTGTGTGTAGTTAATGCTGTTGATCTACGAACATACACTCACTATTTCGTTATTATCAAAGCAAAAAATATCTTAACCACAGAACTCAGAAGAAAAACACAAAAATAGAAATGAACAGAAACATTAATTACCTTTGTTATTACCCACAACTCAAGAAACCACGACATTTTCAATAATAGTAAAGTTACCTACCAATTCTTCAACAGTCCTCGAAAACGAACAAAAAAATAACAGAATCAGAAATAATTTATCAGTGGGTTCCAAGTACCCAGCCTGAAAAAGCTTTTTAACTAAAACAAGATTTACAACAAAAGAAGCAACAAAGATAATACAAAAATATGGTGACCCTCGTTGCGAAAATATTTTTTAAATAAATTTAAATAGGAAACCTTACCCATAATGCTAAGAACACTACATTGGAGAAAAGGGCATTGAATTATATGAGAGAATAAGGGTACTTTAGCAACGAATTCATGGACATTCCATTTAAAACACATGTAGTGAATATTTTGAAAAATATGACAAAAGAAAATTCAAAATATTCCAATTTTTAAAAATATACACGGAAAATGGACATTTGTGAAAAACCAAATAAGAGTATTTTATTCATAAATACACACCAAAACTGAACAAAGATAATACATAAGCTACCGAAATTACAATTACTAAAATTTTGAATGCACTTCAAAACATCAAACAACCTTGCACTTCATATCAGCGTTTAGTTTGAAGGAGAATACACTGTTAAATTTTATATGGGAACCACTAATAGTGGTGGACTGGCATGGTTGCCAGAGTTCCTGATGGCAAGTGGACCCCTTATACATTAGAGTCCATATACGGAGGCCCATGGAAAAAACTTTGGTTTCAAAGAGTATATCTGAAGTCTTAGAGAATGAATTAAACTTTTAAGAAATAAATAAAACAATCAGGGTGAATGTGAACGGTTATCTTCTGACGAAATGAGGTAATCACCATAGGCTTGGATGTGTGGTAAGAAGCTTGCTTCCCAACGACATTGTTCCTGATTCAGCCCCACTGTGTGGCACCTTGGGCAAGTGTCTTCTAGTAAAGCCTCGGGATGACCTAATCCTTGTGAGTGGATATGGTAGACGGAAACTGAAAGAAGCCCATCGTATATATGTGTATGTATGCGTATGTGTGTCTGTGTGTTTGTGTGTGTTTGTGTCTGTGTTTGTACCCCCCCCCCCAAGACTTGATAATCGGTGTTGGTGCATTTACGTCCCCGTAACCTAGCGGTTCAGTATAAATAGTGTCAGGCTTAAAACACGTACTGTGATTGATTCATTCGGTTAAAAGTTCAAGATGGTGCCCCAGCATTCTACTGTCTGGTAAAAGAAAATATACTCTAGGAACACAAATAGTAAGAATTAATCTATTCGATCCCTTAAGTTTTGTAGGAAGAGTAATTTGAAAGAGACCTGGTTCCTAATTCTATTTGGTGATTTTAATCACATAAATGCAAGGCTCCGCGCGGGCAAGAGATATAAGGAAGACGTTTTCTCTGTAAATTAAAATATATAGTGATAATAAGGTCAGGAATGTTGGGGAAGGGGATAAGTCGATTACATTGACCCCAGAACTCAACTGGTATTTATTCGATCGACGACGATAAGAAAAGTTAATCTCAGCAGAATTTGATCTCAGAACGTAAAGATACATGAAATGCAACTTAACATTTTACCCGGCGTGCTAACGGTTATGCCAGTTCGTCGACTCAATAATAATAATAATAACAATAATAACAATAATAATAATATAATAATAATAATAATAATAATAATGATAATAATAATAATAATAATAATAATAATAATAATAATAATAATAATAATAATAATAATAATAAAATTAGCTAATTACAGTTAGATCTTCATTTTATGGTACTTCTTTTAACTGACTGATGGTGTAAATTGATCATTTTATTAGTTTTATTAGATTTTTTCATTCTCTTTTAAATGAGAAAATTAAAGCCTGACTAATTATGCTTACTAATGAAAAATGTGTCCTAGCAATTTCAAAGCTTGTTTCTCGCTGTATCGATCACGCAAAAGCTATACAATGATCATATGAAAAGAATTAAAAGAAACTGCATGAGTAGTTTTCTGCTATAAAATAGACGAGATTTTAGGATAGGAGAGGAGAAAAGTGGGACAGAGAGAAGATCGATAATTTAGAACGTTTACATAAGTGTAACCAAAAGAAAAAAAAGCATGTGTGTAAAGATGTATTATCTTTGTTTTAGCACGTATGTCGAAATTACTTTTCATCTCCGTTTAATTTAGATTTTAAAAAACTTTCATTATATACATGTAAAAATTGCAGAGTAATAATGAATATGTTTAAGTTATATGCATGTTTCTGTGTGACATAGAAAGGGACGAGGAGGCAGGGAAATGCGTAGATGAGGAAGGAAGGAAAGAGAAGGAGGGGCGAAAAGAACAGAGCGATAAAATGAATATACAGGAGTGAATAGGGAAAGGAAGAGGAGATGAAATGGAAAGAGGGATAGGGAAATGGAGGAATGAAGGGACAAACGATAGAGAATGTGAGGCAGAGGGAGTAAAGACTTATTTAACCCCTGTTCAAATCTTATTTAACAGGACCCCCATCAAGAATGTTCCAACAGCGCATTACAGGCTTTTTAACATAGCGTATCTAAGAGAATATTATCTAGTAGTAGTAGTAGTAGGAGGAGGAGGAGGAGGAGGAGGAGGAGAAGGAGGAGAAGCTACAGCAGCAGCAGCGGCAGCAGCAGCAACAGTTGCCATTGTTGCTGTAGGAGGAGAAAAAAAAGGGGGAAGATGTGTAATTTAATATAAATGTTTAAAATGTAATATACTGAATGACATACTCAAACACTGAAATTTCGCTTTGATTTGGCAAGAATACACAGAACCCCCCCACCCCGACTCGCAAAGAAAAGGTGGAACATTTTCAAGAACTTAAGAATTAATCTATCGTATTTAATCTTTAGAGAGATAAAACGCTCATCTTTGTAAGCAATAGAAAACCTATATTAAGCCTCATCAGCAGAAAATAGTCAACTGGAGCTTGCTTCAAGTCACAAACATTTTTATATAGAGAGAAAAAGTTAGGAATAATATCTGGCCAGTATAATTTATATCTGAAGAAATAATTTAAAATGCGTTAAGAGACATAATTCATATGGGTGAACGAATCGAATACTCTTACTCTTTACTCTTTTACTTGTTTCAGTCATTTGACTGCGGCCATGCTGGAGCACCGCCTTTAGTCGAGCAAATCGACCCCGGGACTTATTCTTTGTAAGCCCAGTACTTATTCTATCGGTCTCTTTTGCCGAACCACTAAGTGACGGGGACATAAACACACCAGCATTGGTTGCCAAGCAATGCTAGGGGGACAAACACAGACACACAAACATATACACACACACACTTATATATATATACATATATACGACAGGCTTCTTTCAGTTTCCGTCTACCAAATCCACTCACAAGGCATTGGTCGGCCCGGGGCTATAGCAGAAGACACTTGCCCAAGATGCCACGCAGTGGGACTGAACCCGGAACCATGTGGTTGGTTAGCAAGCTACTTACCACACAGCCACTCCTGCGCCTATACAGCCACCCCTGCGCCTATACAGCCACTCCTGCGCCTATACAGCCACTCCTGCGCATCATCGATCAGTCATTATTTTATTGATCCCTGCTATGGTTAGGTTTCACTAAATGATAATTTCGTACATAAAAAGTAAGCCAGGAATATAAAGAGAAAAGAATAATCGATTATATCGACCCCGAAAGGATGGAAGGCAAAGATGACCTCAGCAGGATTTGAACTCAAAATATAAAGAGTCACACAATATTGCAATGCATTTTATTGGAAGCTCTAACTATTCTACCAGTACACCCTCCTCACTATATATTAAATAATAGTTAAGATTCGCAGGATTTGAACTCAGAAAGTAAACGGTAGAAACAAATGCAGCAAAAAGTTTTTATTCCGAAGCTCTAACGATTCTGCCAATCCACCACTCTCAGCATTTATATTGTCTTGTAATTCTGAGTGTGTATCACTGCACAAAAGTCATATTTGAAGAATGATTAATACTCTTTTACTCTTTTACTTGTTTCAGTCATTTGACTGCGGCCATCCTGGAGCACCGCCCTTAGTCGAGCAAATCGACCCCTTTGTAAGCCTAGTACTTATTCTATCGGTCTCTTTTGCCGAACCGCTAGGTCACGGGGACGTAAACACAGCAGAATCAATTATCAATCGATGTTGGGGGGACAGACACACAAATACACACACACACCTACACACACACACACACACATGTATATATATATACATATATACGACGGGCTTCTTTCAGTTTCCGTCTACCAAATCCACTCACAAGGCTTTGGTCGGCCCGAGGCTATAGTAGGACACTTTCCCAAGGTGCCACGCAGTGGGACTGAACCCAGGACCATGTGGTTGATAAGCAAGCTACTTACTACGCCTACAGGAGTAATATGGTATTTTAAGAGGAAAAATTAGGAAAATGAAAACCTTATCGAGAAAACTGCAGCAGATAAGAACGATACTTAATCTAAAATGACTTCTGAGAAGTTCTAAAGCTTCTAGAATGACATAGCAAAATAAATAGCTTTAAGCACGAACAGGTTGCCTTTCTTGATTATTTGGTTCTTTTGAGTATATTTAAGGTGATATATTTATACTTTGAGTATATTACGTTACCAAATATATTCACACACAAGCATACCTGTATATATGTATGTGTGTGCACGTGTGTCTGTGTGTGAATGCGTGTGTATGAGTGTGTGTATGTGTGTGTGTGTGTGTGTGTGTGTGTGTAAGTAAATATAGGGATAAGCAACTTAGACAGGTCAATATATAAAGTAGATTAAATGCATAAATTACAAAAAAAAAATGTATATGTTTACATACAAAAATATCTGACTTACGCAGAAAAGAACTGATATTGAGAATTAAAGGGGTTGAAGAAAAGTATTACAAATCCAACAAGTGTTTCTGGGCGGGAGGTGGTCCAAAATAGTGTATGTAGATTGATTCCATCATCTCGTGCGACAAGCCTCCAGGGAAGAGATCTTACACTTGATGTGTTGAAAGAAAGAAGTTCAAAGATGGAATGATTTTGTGGAGAGTGTATGAGAAGGGGGGAATTGGAGAGTATTCAGATAGAGAATAGTGAGAGGAGAAAATAACTTTCAAGGGTTAGGGGTTAATAAGTACGCTATTAGGGAGTTAGAGTAGTAAAGGTGGAAGGGAGGAGGAAGAGGGAAGGGTGGTGTAGGTAGTATTTGAATAATAGCCTATAGTGTTATTTTGCCTGAATGCTTTAGAATTAATGGCTGAAATTGTGAGAAAAGGAATGGCCGTTATTTGACGGAAATAAGTTGACTGGTTCAGTCGCTGAGAGAGATTACTAAGGTATGCAGAGAGGTATGAAAGAGGATAGAGTGGGAATAGAGTTGGGTGAGTTGATGGTCAATATAGCAGTTGTTAGTGGAACAAAGGAATTGGGTTGGTATTGTAGGGGTGTTCCATGGAATACAGAGGTGTATGAAATTGAATAGAGGTATGCTAATAGGGAGGGTGTAGAGGTTGACACGTCAGTATCTGTTATGGAAGAATCCTGCACACGCCCACGTGAATGAAAATGGACTAAAGGATTTGAATAGATGAAGAACTGCGTGAAGTGTCAGTGGCAGTTGACAGCGCCGATCGTCTGTATTAGTTACTGTGTCAGTTTAAAATATCGTTGGCACCAGCCGAGTATGAGAAATATTGAAATTGCATATTACTAAAGAGACCAGGTGAAGTTTGCTTTGAAGAAACTGTGGATATTCTATCAAAGATTTTCAGCGAAAAATGCTTTTATTTAATACGCACTGGCAACACATGAGTATTACAAAACAAAAAATACGAAGTTTTTATTATATACGCTGGAATCGTTAAGGAGGAATGCGGGAGATGCTTAAATGTTTAGTTTCCGTGCGCAGTTTAACGGTAAAGAAAGACGTAAAAAATTCGTACCCGAATTCCGACAAAATTAGAGCAGAATAAAGAAGATAATACTACAATATCTGAGGAATGCAGAGAATAAAATACCCGAGGCACGATACGGAACAAATTGAAGTGAGCAACTGCTCTCATATAAATCGGTGCGTCCGAAAGTAATGAAAAACAGAAAATTAACCCATATTTTGGATGTGGAGAATTACACTACAGATTCGACTGTCCTTATAAAAATCAAAAATACTTCATGTGTGCTAAGGACTATAAATAGTAGCGGTCTCATTGAGAGACGGGAGAGGTTAGGCGTTAATCGCAGGAAGTCGTAAGGTGTCGTTTTGGTAGTTTGTAGGAATATCGTTTGTTGTTTCACGTATAGTTTGTGGAGAGTTGATGGTACCCTGTTTCGTTATATGTTTATTATTATTATTATTATTATTATTATTATTGTTATAGTGTAAAAAAGTATCGTCATAAATAGTGGCGATACTACAATAATTGGCAACGAGTAACGATGTTACAATAGTTGCACACAAACGCACACACATATATATGTGTGTGTATGTTTATATATATATATATATGGAGGCGCAATGGCCCAGTGGTCTCGCGGTTTCGATTCCTATACCGGGCGTTGTGAGTGTTTATTGAGCGAAAACTCCTAAAGAGCTCCACGAGGCTCCGGCAGGGGGTGGTGATCGCTGCTGTACTCTTTCACCACACTTTCTCTCACTCTTTCTTCTGTTGGCCTGCTCGCTTAGCCAGCGGGGTGGCGTCATTCGAAGGCTAAAACAATGCGAACGCATTGTGACCAGCGATGTGTAACAACATCTGATGGTCTGGTCGGTCACGTGATCACGTGATTTATATATATATATATATATATATATATATATATATATATATATATATATATGAAAAACAAAAATAAAAATGCTATTTTCGTAAAATTCGGTACATTTTAATTTTCTTTATATAAATACTGTGTGGTAAGTAGCTTGCTTACCAACCACATGGTTCCAGGTTCAATCTCCTCTACGTGGCATCTTGGGCAAGTGTCTTCTACTATAACCTTGGGTCGACCAAAGCCTTGTGAGTGCATTTGGTAGACGGAAACTGAAAGACGCCCGTCGTATATATATATATATATATATATATATATATACATATAGATAGATAGATAGGTACAAAAAATTCAGGGTGAATACTTGATAATTGTAAGCACCTGTATATGACATTTAGTGGTGTAGGTGATAGAGTATATTTATCAAAATAAAAACATGATGCAAAGGATTTAGCGGTACATATGTTTCGGGTCTTTATTAGACGGTTTATAACAATGCATAATTGATGTAAATGTGTGTCTATAGCCTTCTTCAGCTGCGTAC
The DNA here is from genome assembly GCF_006345805.1 of Octopus sinensis. Classification (NCBI taxonomy): domain Eukaryota; kingdom Metazoa; phylum Mollusca; class Cephalopoda; order Octopoda; family Octopodidae; genus Octopus; species Octopus sinensis. The sequence continues at coordinate 63,053,887 of NC_043006.1, forward strand.
AATTACTACTTCAAGGACATGTATTACATTATAAGTTTTACGTTGGGGATGCAAATCCTCATAGTCGCGTACGACAGAGCGAGGCACCAAAACAAAATCAAAGCGTGCATCCCGTTTTTCACTCGATGTAGAATGAGGAAGTTGGATGTTGAGATAGAGAGGGGCGGAGTTGAGGTGAATCTTTATTGAGTTAGGGATCACAAAGATGGAGAGTAGTGGGTGCAAAAAGTAGTAAAAGAGCGAAAAATTACAAAGGAGTAAAAATCTTTTAAATATATAAAAATATAAGAATATAAAAATTATCTAAGTATATAAATATATAAATACATAAATACACACAGACGTGAAAAAAACATGGGAATATAAATAAATAGAGATAAAGATAAAAAAGCGAAAAATAAAGACGAAAAAAACAAGGATAAGGAAATTAAAGAAAATATAAAGGGATAAAGAAATATAAAGGGGTGAAGTACTACAAGGGTGGTCAGAAGATAACGTAAGGTACAGAAAAAGGACATATTCGGTTGTTGAAGCCTAAGGTTGTAATTGGGGGTGTCATAAATTAGGTTAATTGTCTGGAGACCAAGTCGATGGTCAATGTAGGTTGTCTGGTTTGTGGCACAAGTTATCTACTTTCTCGTAAATTGTCTGTGTTACTAACGGTCAACGCATGCATACACATACACATCCACACGTATATATACATACGTACTCTCATGTAAAAATACCGACAGAGATACGCATATACATACGTCCCGCTACGTACAGATACCTAAACCCGCACAAACTAAATACATAACAGCATATACATTAACACGTCTCTGGAGACGCACTCGTATACATACAAATACATACTCACACGTACATATATTAAGCCCGCACATCTACCCACTTATATACGTATATGCGCACATACACAAATATCTCAATATACACATACATACACATACGGAAGAAAGCGCATGTAGTTGGGTACAAGAACTGACGCGCATACGTACGTATACACATACACGTACATACGCACATACACACACACTCACACACACACTCACACACATGAGGAAGTAAATCCCTATGCTTATGCACAAAAATATGCATACACCCACACTCACACACATGAGGGAGTAAGTCCCTATGCATATACACAAAAATATGCATATATGTATATGCACAGAAACAGGTATATCTATTCGCATGCCTACGCCCGTGCGTGCGCACCTCCATGCACTCGGACAAGGTGGAATTAGAAATGCGCATACAAGTGTACATACGCATACACATATAACTACACACGTACACGCGCACAAGCGCACGTACCTACACACGTATAAGTATACGTACACACACACACAAACACACACACACATATATATATAAACGCATTCATATACGTACCTGCGTACACACCTATACAAACGTGTATATACGCGTATATAAACGTGCACACCTATACATATATATATATATGTGTGTGTGTGTGTGTGTGTGTGTGTTTGTACCCCCCCCCCCCAACATCGCTTGACAACCGATGCTGGTAAGTTTACGTCCCCGTAACCTAGCGGTTCGGCGAAAGAGATCGATAGAATAAGTACTAGGCTTACAAAGAATAAGTCCTGGGGTCGATTTGCTCGACTAAGATTGGTGCTCCTGCATGGCCGCAGTCAAGTGACTGAAACAAGTAAAAGAGTATACATTAAAAGAAGAATATTTTGGTTTTGTTCTACATGTTTCGGTTTTTGAGAAACCTTATCAAAAATATTACTAAAATGGAATATGTAGATAGAAAAAAGCTATTAATAAAATTAACATTCTACTCTATACATTTTTAAGATATATATATATATATATATATCCCTCAAGTGGGTTATACAATGTAAAAATAAAATCAAGGGTTATAACTCTGTAAATATCCACTAAACCAATCTTGTGGAAAATAAAGTGAATGCAGTTTGAAGACGATCTTGTCATTGAAGCGAACTATGTTCATATAATTTGCTAATAAGATGTAACAAATCTTAAAATTGTCGATTGGTTTCACCACCAAACTTCAAAGAAAAAGTTGGCTGCTTACTGCATTGATTTTATTTTGTAAAAGTTTTGGTTTAGATAGTATTAGGATGCCTGTATGTGCGTGGGAGCGGAGAATGTGGTGGAAAGTGAGGCGATCAAATATCTTTACTGTTTGCGAAATTATATGTACAAAGTTATATATTCATGTAATCCACCGAAAAGCAGGTTACCACGCAGAAACATCGTTTTTCTATTTTAGAAATATCACTATAATACTGCTATCTAAAAATTGAAAATAAATATTGACTCTATAACTTTACGACTTCGACACGTGAACACGTGTATCATTACTCGAATCATTTTTAATATTTTTCTCCTTCCCATGATAGTTTTATGCCTATTAGGTGGGAATAGCTACGACAATACATTTTGTCGTATTAAACAATGACATATGAATGTCCATTACTTCTAGTCCCTCGATATGATTTATGATTAGACTGAACATGTATTTTTTAATGCCTGTAAAGAAAACCACAAATAATGACCAGCCAGCAACATCTGTTCAAACCTCCTTGAAATCATACTCTACTGTTATTCTGTTCCTATAAAGTTACGTCGAGAACCTACTATTTAACAAAGACTTCCTTTCACCTGACGATGTAGCATAAATTCTGTATTATTATGGAGGATTTTCTGTATTTTGCGTTACTGCAGGCATGTAAGTGATATATTATTATCAAATATAATAATATAAATTCACATGTTTTGAAGTAACAAAATAATTTGTCGTGATATTAGAATTTATGACTTTATATAATAAAATAACATATTACATATAGTTTTACGGAGATGTACTCGCATAGCAAGTGATTTTTGTCAGTGAACAGGTCGCGGATTTTAGCGACGAAAATATTTTGACAAATTAAACTTAGATGTTGAAGTGAATCGAACGGCTTTTGTGTGTTTCTTAAATGGCTTACAAACACCTTCCACGCTGCAAATATTACATATATATATAATAAAATAACATATTACATATATATGTGTGTATATACATACATATATACACACACAAACACACACACACACAGACACTCACACACACACACACACACACACATATATATAATAAATAAATAAATAAAACATATGCATATATACATACATATATGTACGTACCTACCTCTACATGCATATATGGGTACAGGACACCAAAAAAACGTCGAACATAATGAGAAATGAAAGCATAAAAACAAAACCAAGGAAATGGACATTTCTTTTAAACAACAAAAAATAGAGTACAATATATATATATATATATATATGTTTGTCAATATGTATGTATGACTCGTAAACATTAAATATTAGTAGCAATGAAAATGGATTCTCTGAAAGGTAACACTACTTCCTGCATTGACCGCTGTTCAGCTATCTCATTAGAATTCGTTGTCTGTTCATATTGTTGGTGTTACTTAGGTCTAGGCTAACAATGACAGAGCCAATCACTGATAAGTTTTCCAGCAATTATAGTCACATTCACGTTAAACACGAAAGAGTCTGGTTGGTGGAATTTCGAAGTAAAAGACAAATTATTTCATCCAGTGCTATACCAATTCCATTAATTCACCACACTGGATTAGTACATTATTTATCGACCCACGAAGGGATAAAGTCAAAGGTGACCTTGCTGAGACTTGAACTCAGATCTTCGGGGCAAATACTTCCAGATATTTCATAAGATGCTCTAAAAATTGACGATAACACATTGAATAATTCCTAGAGGAAGCAATGTCCCAGATCTTCTATCTGCTAAAAAGTTAACTCTACCGTCTCAATAAAGAACTATTTAATATAGTTGTCCATGGTTTACTCTGCCTAAGTACAAGTCATGATCACAACTGGAATGTATTTGATCATAGATCTGCTCTGTTGGAATAGAGTTTGGGTTAAACAACAGCAGCAGCAACAATAATCTAAGCCTTCTATACCGCTCTCTTACACTTATCAACTAAGTGACTGATGCATATTGTTGTGACCCCCTTCAGTCATAAATGACCATGGGATTGCACCTAGAAAGTTACCTTCCGAGGTACAAGTCTGGGCAAGGTAATTTATGCAAGACCAGCAGTTGCCCACGCATACCAGCCTCCCCTCTCCACACCACCAGTGTTATCCAAGGGAAAGGCAACAGCAGATAAAGCTTGGCACCAGTGACGTCGCAGCTCATTTATTAACGTGCAAGTGGCTGAGCACTCCACAGATACGTGTACCCTTAACGTAGTTCTCGGGGAGATTCAGCGTGACACAGGGTGTGACAAGGCTGGCCCTTTGAAATACAGGTGCAACAGAAACAGGAAGAAAGAGTGAGAGGAGAAAGTTGTGGTGAAAGAGTACAGCAGGGTTCAATACCACACACTGCCGGAGCCTCGTGGAGCTTTAGGTGTTTTCGCTCAATAAACACTCACAATCGAAACCGCGATCCTACGACCGCGTGTCCGCTGCCTTAACCGCTGGGCCATTGCGCCTCCACACTGCTGCATATACAGTGTATATGCATATACAGTGTATATGCATATACAGTGTATATGCATATACAATGTATATGCATATACAGTTTTCAAATTAATATCATTTTTTCTTAATCGAACGTTTGCAGCTGGAATTTTCTGATCAATATTGACTTACATTAGCGGATAGACACACTTTAGGTGCTGTTTTACACGCGCTTTTTAAATCTTCCCACAGATCAGGAATTTCAGTCTGCGGTTCTTAGTGGCATGTGACGTGATGTGAGATCCTGTGTCGGAAAAGAATGTATTTTATCGTGAGTCATTTAGCCATCTATAAAGACACAAACCATTTCATTTAATTATCACTGATTTTTCGTGTGAAGAATTAATGTTTTCGTCCTACTAATGTGATCATACAATGACTTGATTACAGTGCAACTGAATGAAACTTCGTTACTGAACAGATCCTTCAGACCTAATTACCTTGTTAGACTTACATAATGTTCTTTTGACAATTAGTTATTTGGTAGCTCCACAAGTTGTCATTAGTCAAATCTAGGTGTCTATGTGCTGTGTGTGTATGTATGTATATATATATATATATATATATATAGCACACGTGCTATATATATGTAAAACGTAACTTTATATCACTTTATATGACACAAATATATAGAAATAAGATTATTGCTAAGAAGGTTTAATTTTAACTGAGTGCTGTAAAACAGAAGCGATGGCAAAAATATAAATTTAGAAGTAATAGCATAGATAATAATTATCTATATACATTCATTCTTCTATATAATCAAACGTTTATACAATTGTCCGCACACACACGCACACACACATACATATATATATATATATATATATATATATATATAATAAACATTCATGTCCGTCGGTACAGTCCAAGTAAAGAATATACATAAAAATATATATTCAGTATTTTAAAAACAATAAATGAGGTATAAGTAAAGGAAAAATTATAGGTGTAGATGATCTTTAATTCACAATCCAGGTTGGTACAGAACCAATATAATTTTACAAATTATTTCGGAGTCTAGAGACAAAAACGAAAATCTCTTCTTGAATTAAAAATTAGATTCTTCGTCAGAGAGTACATATTGGTATGAATAATTACGACCCCAAAAATATGCAAAGATCTATCAGAGTCCAGACGGGAATGGACAAATAATAATAGAATGAAAGATAATTAGAACGTCAGATAATTCAAAACCAGCATACACTAAAGATAGTCTACACTTTTTCTTTTCCTTTCCTTGTACTTCCTTATATATATATATATATATATATATTATGTGAAATAGAAAGATGAATAATCTTGTAGTAGATTAATCAAAAGTTTAACCGATACCTTAGTAGCAAAAATCACAGCAGTAAACAGCACGGTTGGAGGTACAACCATATGGTGTTGCAACCGTGCGTTGGTGCGGATAATTGAAATTAAAACATTATTGGTGAATTGAAGAAATGGAGCTGAACGCAGATTGAAGAGAAATCGTTTTATTTCATTCTACACGTGTTTCGAAAGGCACAAATTACCAAAATCCGATTGAATAATGGGACCATATTGTGTCTTTCTCTTCAGGAAGAAAATAGGAAATCCGTTGGAAAAACAACAAAAACAGAACAGAGGCGGAGCAAAAACAATCGAACTATGCTCCTAAGAGCCCATGGCGAAACTGTTTATCAGTGTATGTTGAGAACCGGTGGCTGAAGAATTTAACGGGTCAGGCATCGGTCAATCATGTGGGTGAGGGTGTGTGGGTGTTCTTTGTGACCGAGAATAAAGTTCTGACTATTTAAGAAATATTGGATGTTTTATAAGGGCGAGAAAAAAATCTACTTAGAGACGTGTGTGGTGTGTATGTGTTCTATATATGTGTGTGTTGGCGTAGGGGTAGAAAACATTTTTTGTGTACGTGTGTGCGTTTGATCGTTCGGCTGTCAGTGGCTACTGCCGCGAGAACCGTTGGGTGGCAGAAAAAAAAATATATATATATTATGTTTTATGTGTGTGTGTGTTCATCTAAGCCTGCCTTGTCAAGGAAACCCCCCGCTGTGAAAAAACCAAGCCCCGTTTGTCTAACAGGAGTAATTCCCCTTATATATATATATATATATATAATCGGGCTTCTTTAAGAGGTCTCCGATACTTTCAGTTGCATGGAATCGTATCAAATTGTTTTAATTAATATGTGTGTATGTGTGAGCGCGTGTGTGGTGTGTGTATGTATGTGTACGTATATATTTGTATGTATATATATAAATGTATGTATATATAAATACCTACATATACACACATAGGCACACACTCATATATATATATATACATACATATATACATATATAGTATATAGATATAAATTAAAATAAGCAACAAGAAGAAGTAAAATAATTTATAAGAGATAGGAGATTAATAGGTTATGTGCATATATGCATATATACACATATATTTGTGTAGGTGTATATATGCATACATGCGCATAACCTATTACACTCTTATCCCTTATAAATTTTCCTGTTCTTAGATATTTTCAGTTAATTCTATGCGAGATTATTATAAAAGTATAAATATTTGCGTATGTGTATGTGTGCATGTGTGTGTATCTGTACACATCTTTATTTCTTCTGATTCATGGCTTAAAATTAATATATAGATAGCATGGTTATATTTCCAGTTATTCCATAAGTAAATGCCCGGGGCAGCCTTTATAGAAACCAACTTATATATAATTAAGTACATGAATGAATATTAAACTGATTCAATGCAGTTTTTCTTTTTTAATGTGTACAATTGATATATACACACGTTTTACCTATTTTGGTTATGATATCATCTTTGAAAATCTTAAATTTTATTTTTTTCTACACAACATAAAAATATTACTTTTAAACAATCACCCATAATGCCCCAAAATAAAATTTCCTCTGTATTAATATCTTAGCTACTTAGCATCCTATCCCTTTCACCTACCCAACCTCTTTTTATAGACAGCTACTTTTTGTCCAGTTGACTACTTCTAATGACTTCTTTCCTCTTTGAGGAAAAGCGATACATATGACAATATTTGTGACTATTCCTAACCATGAGCTGTCAACTCACTTTTGTCCGTTCAAAATAGACAGTCTTCGAGTCTTAGATTTAGTAGTTGATAAAGAGATAAATGATTTAGAAATGAATTACAAAATGAATTAGAAATGAATTACAATCCGATAACCTAACCACAATAGCCTTCATTCGATCCTTGGAAGTGTAGTCTATTCTTAACTTCAATAGCGACAACATGAATTTCTTCCATTTTGCTCTGTTAAAATATTTTGGTAAAATTATATTGTGTCCGACTGGATAAGATTTCTTTATTCATTTGTGCAGCTGGAGATGGCACTCCCTTTAAATTGATGTAATGATTTCCTTGTTCAATTAAATGGAGTTGCTTGAAATGGTCGTACTGCATCACTACTTGATATCTTGTTGGTTATTTTGATTTTATTCACCTTCTTTCGAGATGTTCTGATAATTCTGGACTGACTTGGTGCTTCAACTTAAGTACCTAATTCAACTGAATTTCAATTATATATATATATATATAAATACGTGTGTGTGTGTGCCTGTGTGTGTGTTTGTGTGTGTGTGTGTTTCCGTGTGTGTACATATGTATGTATATATAGATATATATACATATGTATTCTTTTATTCATATATTTATTTCAGTATTTTGACTGCGGCCACACGGGAGCACCGCCTTTAGTCGAGCAAATCGACCCGAGGACTTATTCTTTGTAAGCCTGGTGCTTATTGTGTCATTGTCTTTTGTCGAACTACTAAGTTACGTGAACGTAAACACACCAGCATCGGTTGCCAAACGATGTTCGAGGGACAGAAAGAAAACACACACACACAGACTATATATATATATTATATATATATATATATAATATATATATATGCATATATACAAAAAGTGCTTCTTTCAGTTTCTATCTACGAAAACTACACCAAGGCTTTGGTCAACCCGGGACTATAGTAGAAGACACATACCCAAGGTGCCACGCAGTGGAACTGAACACGGTACTATGTGGTTGATAAGCAAGCAACTTACCGCACAGCCATCCCTGCGCCCATATAGGTATATATATGAGGGGTGTGTATGTATGTATGTATACAAAATTCAGAATTTATAATAAAAGAGTAAAATTAATTAAATGAATTAATTTATTAATCAATCAATCAATTAATAATTTTAACAAGTAGATCGGTACGTTAAAATAAATATTATAGGTAAAATATACAAATAATGTATAATTATGTTTATAATTATGGAATATATATATATATATATATATATATATATTTAGATATATATATATATATATATATTAGATACAGACACACATATATATATATAACATAATATATATATATATATATATATATATATATATATATATATTTAGATAAATATATATATATATCTATATATATATAGAATATATATATATATACATGTATATATATATATATATATATATATATATTTAGATAATATATATATATACATGTATATATATATATATTAGATGCATATATATATATATATTTATATACGTATATATATATATTTATATACATATATATATATTTATATACGTACTATATATATATTATATACGTATATATATAATATATATTATATATAATTATATACATATATATATATTTATATACGCATATATACATATATATACATATATATATATATATGTATATATGTATATATATATGCATATATGTATATATATATATATGTATTTATGTATATATATAATATATATATATATTATATATTATATAATATATATATTATGTATGCATGTATGTATGTATATACATATATATATACATATATATATATATATACATACATAATCAGCGTTGCTGCTCAATCTTCATATTTCATCTAATTTTACATATATATTAACTGACCCGGTCAACGTTAGCGCAATTCGATTTTGGGAAACGTGTTATACAATTACGATTCTCTACTTTAATAATCCCAGATTTCACGAAATACATCTATTTAGATTTATTATTCGTTTGTGGGGAAGTTTAAGTGTATTTTGCTGCATAATTGTCTCCTTTTTCATGTTTTATTACAGTGTAAGCCAGATATTTTTGTAAAGTAATTTAAGTCATCGTTTTGCGATAATGCTGATGCAATAAACGACGTTTCCAACAGGTAGTGTCGATATCACACAAGGTCACACGAATATGACCTTACAGACATTAATATACAAGCATATATATATATGTGTGTGTGTGTGTTTGTGTGTATACACACACACATAATTATATATATATTATATATATATATATTATATAAAGATATATATATATACACATAAATATCTATATCTTATATATATATAATATATATATTATTATATATATATATATATATATATATATATATATATATATATATATATATATATATATATATATATATATATATGCCACTACTATACATATATGCCTCACGCTAGGAGGGACTCTTAAAGTCAAAACTACCATATAAACACATTTTGTGTCGAACGTGATGGAATGCAGCTCTCGAAATGCGCCTTCAGCTGCAAATCATATGATTTTATAGGTGAGACTAGCTGACACTTAAGCAGCATCGCTGATTGACAGGTAGAGGCCTCGTTCATGGTTCCTCCTCATGGTTCGAAGGCTTGTACTACCAAACAGCTGGTCGGCTCTGGCTACTGGAACTGAAACTAACACGACACTGTTGGAATGCGGGTTTAGAGAGTCCGCGGGTTAAGATTACGCGCACCACCCCTCCATTGGTCAGTTGAAGTTTAGACAGTGTCACATGACAACTAGCTGCTGCTGGCTGTAGGGAAAAGAAGTGCACTCAACACAAGAGCTGAAACACTTCTAAAAGGGGGGGCGGTGCCATGTCGAAAACGGAAGGGGAACTAGGGGCCGAAACCGGACGTGGTTGCTTCTGATGATGTCTTTAGCCACTGGATCCTATGAACGAGCTGTAGCTGTTGAGGTAGCAAACCACGAAACGTGGTTGGAATTCCTCCTTTCTCTTTCATTCATTCTTTTGCTTATTTCAGACCATCAGAAAATTAATAAAATTAAAAATTATCTGAAAGTCAATTCTCTTCAGAGGTGGTTTAAGATATACAAAATAGCTGTTCGATTCCAGCAGGTTGAGTAAACAGCTGCAAACCGTTAACTGATAAAATTCATACATAAAGTACGTAGTATAAAACATGGTATAAACCTTTGAAGGGGGAGTATTGTTATGTATACTGGAGTTGTAAAGCAAGAATATAACAATATATTCATCTAGAGTGTTAAGTAAAAGAAAAACTCAATTGGTAAAATTGTCATATTGTGATATGTCCATAGGTATTACACCAATGAAATATTAATATGTAGAGTTTAATACAAGCGAGTATTATTAATATATATTTAAGGTGGAAGACAATTCAGGCAATCTATTACTATTATAAATATCCAAAGGGTTAAAGGACTAATAAGAATAATAACTTAATGTTAGGTTACATAAAAATTATAAAATAAAAGCAAGAATAAATAAAACCAAATAGAGTAAAGATATATAAAGAAAAAGATAAATAAATGAATAAAGACTCACAAAACATTACCTTTCACCCCTTACAAAACTTATTATTGAGGTAGACGAATAAAGATAAAGAACTATTCACAATTTTTTTTAAATTTCAGATGTATAGTGTTCCCTTGGTGAGATACTAGATGTAAATATTCTACGAGGATCAGGTAAGTAGATATAGTAAGAATTATAGGGAATAAACATATGCTAATAAAAGTAATAAGGGATTAAATATGGACCATTCAACAAGTTAAATTAAAACTAATTAATATATTATTTAAGCAGTTAAATATAAAGTCCTCAAAACCGAAAGCAGGCATTTAATATAGAGGTGAAGAGCTAACTGTGAATAATCTAAATTAGGGATATACAGAAAATGAGAGCCAGCAGATATAATCATTCATGCAATGAGATAAAAAAAAATTGTAAAAAAATTTATTGAACATGAGATAGAAATACGTTGAAATAGAGAGATGGGTATACAGTAGAATTATAAATTATTATTCTTGCTACGAGATAGGTAAAAGTACACTGTAATTATAGTATGTATATATAGATGGAGATAAGACCAAATATAAAAAGCCAAAATAAAGAAACAGTCAACGGAAGGTAATAGGTAAATTACTATAAAGCAAAACAAATAAATAAACTGAGCTAAGTAGAAAATGTGTAGATTATAGTCTTAGAGAGGTGCGCAAGCTAATGAAGTAAAAATACGATACAAACTGTAAGTTAAGTTGGTTTATAATTAAACATATTAAAGCATTGTACCAAGAATAAGAAGAAAAAAGAAAGTAAAATAGTTAATTAAAGTCTGAAAGATAGTGGAAATAATGATTAAATTAGGAGGTAGGTACTAGAAAACTGTAATTATAATATATATATATATATACATATGTTATGTAGATAGTTGTATGTATGTGTGTGTGTAGTGGGGTATATATGTGTACATGCGCATCTATGTAAACATATGGATATGAAAATAAACAGATCAACATACAAACGAATAAGTACATAGTTTATATGAACAGACAAGCACACATACGCAAATGGAAACTGAAACACATGACCATATATACACACACACTTTACTTCACACAAGGGCGCATATGGAAACACGTGTCCACACATATAGAGATGCACATCCATACATACAAACATGGTACATAGTTGCAAACACACACACACTCAGACATGCACACAAAAGGAAACAGAGGTGCATACATATGCAAACACACGCACACTCACACATATACGTACACACACATGGCATGCATACATACATACATGCATGCACATGCACACACACACACACACATACACAGACAAACAAACACACACTGACCCCCACTCATGCGCACGAACACAAAGGAACGCAGTGTAAATAACGGACAGTCAAACTATTGAAAAGGTTGTAATAGATATGGAGTTTATAATCATATAGTTATTAAATAAATAAGCCAAGTAATATGAATAAGAGAGTGTAAAAATATAAATACTGATAAAATATAAAAATTATAAAATAAAATCAAGAATAAATAAAACAAAAATAGATAGAGTAAAGAGTAAAAATATACAATGAAAAAGATAAATAAATTAATAAAGACATAAGGAATAAATATAATGGGAGAACCATAAAAGGGCTAAAGAGAGTATAGTGCAAGGGAAAGGAGTAAATAAGCTATTAAACAATTTAAACATACATGTAAGTATAAGGAATAAGAAAAACTAAAAATTACTAAAAATTACTATATCCGTGTATTAAAATTAAAATCACAAATCTGGCCATGAATATAGGCGAGCCATTGCTTTCATCTCATAAAAGTTTTTTTTTTAAATGCAGATATCGATAAGTATATATAGATATACACAAAATATATATATAAATATATATACATGTTAAAAATTAAACATAAAATGGGAAAATTTAAGAGTGGTTTACATACCATAAAACATTAAGGGAAAGAGATTAGTAAGCTATTAGATAATTTAAGCATGCATGCTACTATTAGGAATAAAAGTAACTAAATAATATTTTATCCATATTTTGAAAATACAGATTTGGTTTTGTGTATGCAAGAGGAATTGCGTTCATCTCTGAGGTTAAGAATAGGGTATTTTGCAGAGAGAATAAAGAAATTCTTCATCTAAGCATAAATGACATTTTTTCATATTAATTTGATAGGAAGGTGTGAATTAATTTCACATTTCAAACCGTTCTGTATATTCCTATCTTTTAACCCCAACGTTACCGTCGTATATCTCCCTCATAACACTACGTCTCTTCTGCAGCCGATGGATCAGTGAATAATTGCTATCTTCAAGTGTCAATATATGAAGCGTACGCTGTAGCAAGCAATAGTTGCAACTGATCTTGATGAGTCCATCACACTTCGTGACTTTTCGAAGTGATGCGATATCTACAAGGCTGTACAGAACATAGCAGCGGCATGGAATGATGTGCAGAGCACGGTTATAAACGGTGTATGGAAGACGCTATGCAAGCAATTCGTGAATGACTTAAAGGGATTTGATAATGTTGCCATCAACAAAACGTTGGTGACTATGAGCAAAAAACTGGAAATGGATTTGAAAAAGACAAGAAGCCCCTGACGAACGAGGATTTGATAGGGCTTCATGAACAGCAAAATAAGGAAGAAGAGGAAGTCGAGCCTGAGCCACGTCACTTTGCTATTAAGAAAATGCAGCAAACATTTGCATAGATCGGAAAAGGTTTTTCTATGTTCGAAGATATGGATCCAAACGCTTTTCCAATGTTATGGGGGCTTGTCACGAAGCTTTTGCTCCTTACAATGTTATCCTTGAGGAAAAGAAGGGGAAGACAGTTCAAGGAACTCTCAACCGTTTTTTTAAGCGCCACGAACGACAAGAACAACCAGAGTCAACTGTTGATATTGTCGATCCACAGCCATCTACATTTGCTATGTAAAGCACGAAATTGTATGTACGTATTGGTAAATTTAAAATAATTTAGCTTTTTTTTTTCTGCTATTGCAAAATAATAATAGTT
>NC_043006.1:63070614-63080614 GCF_006345805.1 Octopus sinensis
ATAATTTCCTCCCGGATGCACATAGAACAGACAGCTATAACTCATTAAGGGATGATCTATGTCTAGACGACAACAATGAAATAAATCTGTTTCTCCCCCGATCCTGCCATCTTTCATTCTTTAATAAAAATAGTAATTTATAACATAGATACGATGTCTACAATATAATGTAGATATGGACTCAAGGTTTGTTATAATACAAACACAATTTCCATATAATATAGAAATAAAGTCTATATTTTGATATAGAGAGTCTGTCTATATTATAACTTAGACACAAGGTCTCTATTATAACATGCACAAACTGTAGTTATATTATGATATATAAACATGGTTGTTAAATTTGGGGGACACTTACAAAGCAGATACAGAACTAATAAAAAAACAATGCAAGAAAAATTAAGGTGGATTCATTTTATCAAATTTAAATGCTGAAAGTCAAAGTAAACGCCAAGCTGATTAAAACATGAGTTCGTTGAAGGTATGAACAAAATATTGCAACACGATCAAGTCCTACACTTCAACTAATCCACTACAAATCACTCAAATAATTGAAAAAGTTAATAAAGTTTCTAATGTAAGCTTCAAATATGAGCGACGTTGTAAGATGATACCATCGACCCCAGCACTTTACTGATACGTTATTTTCCCCACCTGAAAAGATGAATGGGGAAGTTTGCCGCGACGGGTATAAGGGGGCCGGTACAAGACTGCAAAGCATTTACTTCAACGTTTCTTCCAATTCGCCAGCCTTTTCTGAAAATATCATTATTTATGATAGTAGTAAGGCGGAGTGCTGACACAATCATTAGCACGCTATATAAATTGTTCATTGGCTTTTCGTCAATCTCCACGTTCGGATTTCAAATTCCGCCGAAGCCAACTTTGCCTTTCGTCGCTTTAGAGTCGATGAAATAAGTACCAGTTGAGCACTAGGGTTAATGTAATCGACTAGCCCCTCCTACAAATTTGCAGACCATGTACGTATATTGGAAACGATTATTATTATTATTATTATTTATATTATTATTATTATTATTATTATTATTATTATTATTATTATTATTATTATTATTATTATTAGTCCGTCTTTACGTTCCCAGGTTAAATTCCACCGAGGCCGACTTTGGCTTTAATCCTTTTGGGTTCGATAAAATAAGTACCAGTCAAGTATTGGGGTCAATGTAATCAACTATGCCCTAATTCCCTCAAAAGCTGCTGATCCTGTGTCAAAATTTCGAAACTGTTATCATTCGAATAAGTAAGTAGCACGCTGAACAAAATTCTTAGCGTTATTGCTTCCGCCTCTTTACGTTCTGAATTAAATCCATCGAGATCAGCTTTGCTTTTCATCGTTTTCAAAGAAGTATTAGTCGAGTATTGAGGAAATCATCTTGCTTCCTCCTCTCAAAATTTTCGGCCTTGTACCAAAATTAGAAATGAGGATGATCATTATTGAAGTAGTGGTACGGCGGCGAGCTGGCAGACACGTTAGCACGCCGGCCGAAATTCTTGGCGGTATTTTGTCTGCCGTTACGTTCTGAGTTCAAAATCCGCCGAAGTCGACTTTGCCTTTCATACGTTCGGGGTCGATAAATTAAGTACCAGTTATGCACTGGGGCCAATATAATCGACTTAATCCGTTTGTCTGTCCTTGTTTGTCCTCTCTGTATTTAGCCCCTTGTGGATAGTAAAGAAATAGGTATTTTGTCTGTCGTTACGTTCTGAGTTCAAATTCCGCCAAGGTCGACTTTGCCTTTCATCCTTTCGGGGTCGATAAATTAAGTACCAGTCAATTACTGGGGTCTATGTAATCGATTGTCCCCCCTCCCCACAAAAATCCCGGCCTTGTGCCTATAGTAGAAAGGATTATTGAAGTAGTCATGGTAGCATTGCTCTTTCTTGCAGTGCATGTCGAGATTTGAACCAGCAAATACAATTAGATTTCATGCTTGTTTATAGATACATACATAAACTCTCACGATCGATGTATTTTTCCTTAAGTTCGCTTTGGTTTTTTTTCTCTGCATGTATGTAGATTTTTACTTAAATATGGTAACTTTTTTCAAACATAGTCTTGCCTATCATTTTTTAGCCTCGTGTAAAATATATATTTTTTTCATTTTTCAATAATATTAATATGTAAATATCTAACTCTCTATGATTCTTTTCTACTAGTCCACCTGTTACGTTATATTCTACTATACACACGTGGCCCTGTTTATTATACTATGTCTCGACCTGTTACCATTTTTATAAATATATCCGTTAGATTTTTATTCTTATTTTTATGTTATAGTTTTCCGCACTTATAGACGTGCATACACATTGATATGTCTATCTTTTTTTCTGTTTCCTCTCTCTTACTATTGTTACTACTGTTATTTTTTCCTTTTACAACTTGCTTATAAATATTCGATTTTTTCCCTATTACCTCATTTGTATCTTATTTAATTTACTTTATTTTATTAAACTTTATTGATGATCTTACAAAAATTCCTCACACTCATGTAAATGACAATGCATAAATTCAATTATAATTACAATGATTATTATTTTTTTCTTACATATTTGTATTGTCCTTTGAAACGCGCTTATGTATTGAATCCTATTTTGTATTAAATCTAATTTTCATTCTACTTCTTTTTCTCCTTCATTTTCCTATAATCGTTTATGGCATTTTTATACCTATAGCGATATTTTTCAACTACTATTTTTATATACTTATTACTTGCTCTGGCTGTTTTGTTTTATGAATATGATGAATCTTTATTAGAAATCATTCTTTCTCTCTTTTTGGACCTCTCAAAAAGTTTGAATTGGTCTCCTTTGAACGTATTTCCACCCCACTCACCCACACGTACACACACACACACACACACACACACACACACACACACACACATATATATATATATATATATGCGTGTGTGTGTGTGTGTGTGTATATATGAAGAAGTTGTTTCATCGTACAAGCTATTGCTGTATGTCGCAACTATGTATTATTTTGAGTAACTGTCTAGGATGGGAGATTAACGAGGGATTATTTGTATAACTCGAGCGGGAAAAAATATCATAACTTATTTTTATTGGAAATATATATCATTTAATGTTTTTCACACTCTTATATTTTCAAAAGATATCGAGCAGATGTACAGACGTACACACTCACATACTCGATGGTCATCTATAGATCCACTCGATTACAAAATTTCGTTCACAATGAAAACACTGGACAAGGTCAATCTTAGGAACATTATTGGTCTTAAGGCACATGATTAAGGCACCGCAATGTCACATCGAACGCAGAACGTTCTTTCTAATTTGATTAGCATACTTTCACTGACCACATGTACGTACTTAAAATTATCCTTTAAACCATTACATATATGCGAGGTGGAGTAAGTGAGTGTGCACACACGTGTATGTTTCTTGTATATCATAATGTATGAGTTTTGAAAAATACTTTTATTTGTTTTAGCCTAAGGATGTAACCATGCTGGAGTACCAACATTGCTTGCAGCAGCAGACGGCTTTTCTTGCAGTCCTGGTGTAAAGTTCTCGCATATAGTAGAGTAAACATTATACGCTTTGCAAACAGTAACTGATATGGAACTCGATATGTTCAATAGAGTTGATGGATAAATTTTAATATATCAAAAATAGACAGTCGTCTCTAAGATTCGCCCTTGGCTGTTCACAGCTGTAGTGAACATGTGTGTGTGTGTAAGCGCATATAACTTGGTACTTACATATGTATATATATATATATAATATATATATATATATATATATATATTATATATATATATATACATACATACATATATATATATATATATATATACATATGTATATATATATATATATATATAAATGTACATATGCTTATGTATACTATATGTACGTGTTTTGCGTGTGTGTGTGTGTGTAAACATCAGAGTAGGCATGACTAAGTATAGAAAAGTAGGATGGTTTCATACTCATATACACAAAATATTTGTTGCGAAATCAAGAGTTGTAACTTTTATTTCTAAATTGACAATGATGGTTTTCGTTTCCTTCAGCAAAGTGTTCATTCGATTTCGTTTTCATCCTTTCTGAGTGTGTTTCTATGTCAACAGTAATTATTTCGAATAGTAGAGTAGGCGCTACCTTTGTCACAACATCCTATACTTTGCTTTGCAACCACATAAATTCGAGTTCATTTGTACTACACTATGTCTTCAGCTTTTTCTGCTAACATCACGTGCTCTCTAAATGAAAATTTATAGGCGAAAACTGCGGAAGTGAATCGCACATGTATGTGTGGGGGGTCTGTATGTGTCTATGTGTATGTATGTGTACATCTGTACGTGTGTGTGTACATCTGTGCGTGTGTGTGTGCGTCTGTGCGTGTTTGTGTGTGTGTGCGTGTGTGCGTTTGTGCTTGTCTGTGAAAGTGTGTGTATATGTGTATGTGCATGTGTGTACATGAGAGAGAGTCTGTGTGTGCGTGTGCTCCCAACTCCTCACTTTCACACTTTTTTCACGTACACAATACGATTACACGTACTAAAACCTCAGCCCCACATTAACCTACGTCAATATACTCCTCATTTAAGGCGGCGAGCTTGCAGAAACGTTAGCACGCCGGGCGAAATGCTTTGCGGTATTTCGTCTACCGTTACATTCTAAATTCAAATTCTGCCGAGGTCGACTTTACCTTTCATCCTTTCGGGGTCGATAAATAAAGTACCAGTTACACACTGGGGTCGATGTAATCGACTTAATCTCTTTGTCTGTCCTTGTTTGTTCCCTCTATGTTTAGCCCCTTGTGGGCAGTAAAGAAATATATTTTGAAGGCGGTGAGCTGGCAAAATCGTTAGAATGCCGGGCGAAGTGCTTAGCGGTATTTCGTCTGCCGCTACGTTCTGAGTTCAAATTCTGCCGAGGTCGACTTTGCCTTTCATCCTTTCGTGATCGATAAATTAAGTACCAGTTACGCACTGGGGTCGATATAATCAACTTAATCCGTTTGTCTGTCCTTGTTTGTCTGTCCTTGGGTGTCCTCTCTGTGTTTAGCCCCTACAAACACATCACTACTGATTTTAATATATTAGCGGGGTAATTTGATGATTTTTGTTCAATACCTCGTAACTTCAGCCGGTTTCCTTCATGGGTGGTATAATATTGAATTAATGTCTAATGTAGTGTCCGAGAAATTTTCCACGTGTGTGCCATATTCAAACGTAATTCCTAAGTTGAAGCTCTTAAAAAAATTCTAATTCTTTTTCACATTCTTTCTATGACCGATTTGTTATCATCACTAGGGATAATAAATAGAGCATCATCTATATATAAACCTCCCTGCAACTCAGGGATTTTGCTATAAAGGCACTTTAAGAGATACGCACTAACTAGGTTAGTAATTTCCACCGAATCATTAGAGCCCATAGCTATATCGAAATTATCAAGGGTATCGGAACTCATCCCTAGCTTACCCTCAAATTCTATGATAGTCTTCCGGGCTAAAAGAATGTCAATTTTATCCCTAGTTAAAAGAGAGAGGTTTTTGCGAAAATTAGGGATTTGTTAAGAAGAATAAGAAATATACTAGAATACGAACTGTTAATAATCAAACTGAATAAACGAATAATTACGTATTTCAATGTATTTGAACCAATACATCATTTCATCCGTATCAACCCATAACTTGAGAGATAGGTTAGGGATTATTAGGGGTAGTAAAGTATCCAACCTATATCGGACTTAGTCGGGCAAATCTGTCTAACAGCAGGATTATCCTAAAAGTTCTTTTTATGGTCCTTGAGGTTAATCTTTGGTTCATTTGGTTGTAAGGGTTCGGTTCTATCTGCTAGGTGATATCTCATCATATTTTTTTAATTTCTAAGTTGATGTCCTCTGTATTAACATCCTAGGTTTTATTAGCGTCTTACCCCTTTAAGTGGTTATTAACATCATGATTTAGAGTCTTCCCCTACCCAGCCTCCTTTAATAGACAGTTACTCTATATCCAATTTATTACTCCTAATGTGTTCTTCTTTCCCTGACAAAAAGGGATACATATGATAATATGTATGACCATACCTTGTCTTGAGCTGTCAACTCACTCTTGCCCTTCCTTCTAAACAGACATAGTCCTCTAGGCTAAGATTTAGTAGTTGATTAAAAGACAAATAAATTAGAAACTAACCACAATCCTTTACAAGCTGTGACCCCTGTGGGATTCATGCCATTCTTGGAAGTGTACTTTATTCTTAGCTACAATAGCGACAACATGAATTTCTTCCATCTTCTTCCTCTGTTAAAGTATTTGAGAAAAATATATTAATGTGTCCAACTGGTTAAAATTCTATTCATTTGTGCAGCTGATGATAGCACTGCATTTAAATTGAAGTAATGTTTGCCTTGTTCAATTCAATGGAGTCGCTTAAAATGGTCGTACTGCATCACTTCTTGATATCTTGTTGATTGCTTTGATTATATATATATATAAATATAATATTATATTAAATTAGAGATAAAACCACTATTAGGCGAATCATACAATGAAAAACTTAAGCCAATACATAAGATTAATTCATTTATATTATTTAAATATATATCAAAATTATTAAAAAAGATAATTAGTATAACACTACGATCGTTTCATGGCTGTCCAATTCTTAAAAATTTCGAGTTACAGTCATTCTTCAGGTGGTTTAAATATCACAGAAGCATTGAGCAAGGAACAAATATTTCAAATATAACGGGTTAAATTCCATTATCGACAACAATGATATCCTTACATTTACATTATATAGTGTAAACGCGGATGTAAAACTTAAACCAAGCCCGTTTTGAGGATTAGAATATATTTTTACCTTACTTACATAGCTATCGACAACTTTTAGGACAACCAATTGTTTTGTTATCTACTTCTCTCTCTCTCTCTCTCTCTCTAATTTAATATAATATATTTTACTATAAAATAGGATTCAATCCTAAATCTGATTTTTCCCTGTAAGTTTGGATTTATTCCCTAATATTTTATTATATATAAATATATATACATATATATATAGGTGTGTGTGTGTGTGTGTGTGTGTGCGCGCGCACGCGTGTGTGTTCATATGACGCGGTTCCTCGTCTTCCAGTGGCATGTTATGAAGCCACACCTTAGTAGTCTTGTAAGTTAAGTACTATTATATAATGCTTCATTGTTGTTGTTTTTTACTATGCATACTACACCAGATTCGCAAGTACAGCACCTGCCACTCACGAGTGACAATGGCTTAATAACATCACCCTAGGTTGAGTTAATTTCATGATGTTCCTGTGTAGCCACCGATGAGGACACACTCTTGTTTCTGTCACACTTGATTCAATTGGTCGCATACAGAATGCGACAGATGGAGGACGGAAACCAGCATCAGCAAACTGTTAGTACTCATTATACCTGGGTAGACTGAGGGAAGATGAATTTTTTTTTAAAAGCGTTGCTCAAGGATGCAAGATATAGATCAACAACTGATGCAGGAATTGATCTCATAGTCTCATAATTATGAGCCGAATGTCCTAACCACTAAGTGACATACCTTCACTGACACCAATGAATATGTAGCACGAGAGATGGGAGTCAATATAATCGATAGATACTCTTGATAGAGGTGCAACAGTATGGCCGTAGCCCAAATATTGAAACTGGAATTGTAATATGATGAAAATAAAGTTTCGAAAATCTGTTTACTGAATAAATATCGGATTTTTATTATTTGGTTTACTTAAATTTATATAACTTACTTTTTATCTTTGTATATCTTTTTATTCTTTGTTTATCCCTATCTCATGTTTATTTTACTGTATTTATTTACTCATACGGAAAACAATTTATTTAATGTAATTCTGAAGCAAATTTAAATAAACTGATTTACTTATAAATGAAATTGAATCTTAAAAAGAAAAACAAAGAAGGTAATTCAGAAGTTCGTTTCAGTATATCGTTTTTCATTCAAAACCTCAAAGAGAGACTTTGAAAAGAAATATACTTTCAAATAAGAAAATTTCAAATTTCAATAAATAAATAGATAAAATGATTTCTAGTATAGATGTGTAGGTAAGAAGTTTGCTTTGCAACCTCATGGTTCTAGATTCGATCTCAATTCTCATTATTATCAATACATATTTAGTGGAATTTTGTAAAGGGAAATTGAAGAAGTCTGTTGAACAAAATGTGTGTGGTTTTTGGTATATATCAGTGAAGGATATAAACGTCATCGAAAAATCCAGTGTCTTACAAGTGAAAATCCTTCAGATATTTATTTTGCATCGAATTAAATAAACTCGCTTGTTCTTATCACAATCAGAAATGCAATGAACCAGTAATTGATTCGTTAGAAACCTTTAGCCAACGACGTTGTTATTGACCAATTGAGATATAAAATTTCAAAAGAAAATAACTATATAAAAAAAAGACATAAATGTGAAATAGAAATAATAGAAGTATTTTAATACCTTGATCAATTCAGAGACTTCCAATTTATTTCTAATTAACTACCTACCTCATTTCTATTACTGGAATATTGGAAATTTGTTGTTATCTGTTTCATATATATATATATATATGATATATATATATATATAGATATATATATATATATATATATATATATATATGAAACAGATAACAAAAAATATATTATATATATATATATATATATATATTATATATATATATATATATATTATATAGATATATATATATATTATATATATATATAATATATAATATATTTATATACATATATATATATAAATTATATATATATATACATACATATATATAAATTATATATATATACATACATATATATAATATATATATATATATATATATATATATATATTATATATATATATGTATTATATATATATATATATATATATATATATATATATATATATATATTATATTATATAATATATTATATATATATATATATATAACCTTTTCGTTTTTCTCCCCCTTCAGTACTCCCATCTTATAATAATAAAGAGATATAATAAATAAGAACACATTTAATATTATTTAATGGTAAGGCGGTGAGCTGGTAGAAACGTTAACACGCCGGGCGAAATGCGTAGCCGTATTTCGTCTGTCGTTACGTTCTGAGTTCAAATTCCGCCAAGGTCGACTTTGCCTTTCATCCTTTCGGGGTCGATTAAATAAGTACCAGTTACGCACTGGGGTCGATATACTCGACTTAATCTGTTTGTATGACCTTGTTTGTCCTCTCTGTGTTTAGCCCCTTGTGGGTAGTAAAGAAATAGGTATTTCGTCTGCCGCTACGTTCTGAGTTCAAATTCCGTAGACTTGGCCTTTCATGATTTCGAGGTCGATAAATAAGTACCAGTCAATTACTGGGATGGATATAATCGACTTAATCCCTTTGTCTGTCCTTGTTTGTTACCTCTATGTTTAGCCCCACTGAGGGCAATAAAAAAATAAATATTATTTAATGGTGAAAATGAATTTTATTCTTTGAATGTGCACAAGTGAAGAGATAGATACATATATTTTGTGCTTGTGTTCATATGTGGTTACAACTTGAAATATATATATATATATATATATGCATGCGTACACTTGCGCGCGTATGTTTATGCACTTGTACATGTGAGTGCTGTTTATTTGCATTTAGATCCATGGTAGGCCCCTAAAGGAACATCATGGAACGTAGCAGGAAGGATTCAAAAGTAGTCACTTGTACTAATATGTAATCCAAAATGAATTATTCTGATAGTAAATTGTAAGAAAATATATGAAAGTAGATAAATGACAAAGGAACGGGAAATTATGCAATAAACTTCATTAGCTTACATCTGTTTCTGGTAGTAGGTGTGGTGCACTCAGACCTCAATAGCTGTGCATCATCTATAATTTCCCCAGTGTTTCTAGTTCGTTTGTCTTTTATGTACTTTCATGTTCTGTACTCACCTAACGCTTTATTCTGAAACA
>NC_043006.1:63083114-63153114 GCF_006345805.1 Octopus sinensis
AAATCCTAAATTTTATTTTCGTTTACAGGAGCAACTGCCCTTCGAAGACCCATATTATTGTTCATTTGTTTCTCTTCTTGTTTATGTAATCAACTCGTTTGTTTTCGTATTTCATGTTATTTACGGTTTTCGACGTCCTGTACCCATATATGCATATATATATATATATATATTATATATATATATATTATATATATATATATACATAAGTATATGTATATATATAGATATATATATGTGTGTATGTATGTATATATGTATATATATATATGCATATATACATATATATATTCTTTATATATAGAGATATATTTGTGTGTGTGTGTGTGTGTGTGTGTTTGTGCGTGTGTGTATGTAGTTTATAGATCTAACGTAGGTAGAATCAGCAGTAATTGTACTCCACTCACTAAGAGATAAATATCCATTTAATACACAACTGAAGGCATTACTAATAGTTTCATGCTTTTATGATACTTAAACTAGGCATATTATCTTCAAGCAAATTTGTAGGCTCTGTTTATGCGTTATATATGTTTTCAAAACAAGGACACTGGAAAGTGAGAAAATATGAAGAAACGAGAAGGAAAACGCGAAGAAGGTTGATGCAAATAATGGAACGAGAAGAAAGAAACGAAAGCAAGAAAACTAAAATCCCTGTCTTCTGTGAATGCAGACACCACAATTAATGCAGCTGGTACAGAACAAAATAAGAGAAAATGCGTCAAAGTCTGCGAAACTGTAAAGCAATCCAGAGCGGTGGGTGTCCTCAAATTCAACAAAAGAAACCTGTCCATGTGTTTGCACCTTCTAAACATTTTAGACCTACAATTAAGCAGAGTACAAGGATAGTCTCTTGAGGTATTTAATTACCTTTTACATTCTATCTTTAAACGCTGTAGATGTCTAGACTACTTAATGCTTTATTCTGCTGAATTTGGTGAAATAACTACCATCTCAATATAATGAGGAAAATATTTGACAATGTCTTCCTCTATAATGTATAACCTTGAACCAATGTAACAAGTTATTATTAAAACTGTTAGATCATCAATACTATGTCTGTGGATTTGATTTTGTACAACCTGGCAAGAACACGTTTAATACTCTTTACATCTCCTCGAGTTATTTTTTTTATTTCTTAAATGTATAGAAAATATACAAGCAAGAGATGTGAACGCTCAACTAAACTAATCATTCAACCACTACCGTGGTTGAATATATTCTTAAGTCCACCATTTCGTCAATCGCAGCAGCTTCGAAGCTTGGCCGCTAATTCACTTCTCAACTAAATTGCAAGTCACCTCCCCAGCTACACTTTGGCATGAATAGTTTGAGATTTGGTTGAGTAGAAAAAAAGTTACATCAAAATATATCAGACCTCAAGTGGGCTGTAAGGCAGATATTCATCTTCAACTAACATGAAATTTTTAATTTTAAATTAAAAGTATACTTTTCATGGGTTTAAATGATAGAAAAAATGCATGAAGAATTCAGAATCGTTGGTCGCATTGAACAGAAATTAGTACAAAGACAGTTATGAGGTAAAAATGTTACGATATTTAATATCAGTAAATGAGGAAGTAAGAGGTAACGCCTAAGCAACAAAGATAAGAATATATTTCTAAAGTTAATGCCTGCATCCTATGGCAGCGAGCTGGCAGAAACGTTATTTCGCCGGATGAAATGCTTCGCGTTATTTCGTCTATTATTCCTTTTTGAGTTCAAATTTCACCGAGGTCGACTTTGACGTACAGATTATGTAATTAATTTTTTTAACTAAATACTTTCAAACTTCAGATACTGGTAGAATGTGTCACATAGAACAGGTTTTACTCTTGCCGTTTTTGACAAAATGTTGTATTTTAGAAGATATTTTGTCAGAAGATACAGAGTGACAATGGATAAATTCGTGTTTGATAAAATGCCAATACACGAAACTCTCAGCTTTCGGTTTACTCTCTAACTTCTGCCGATGATATATATACATATGACATGTATGGGTTAAAAAACTTTCATCACGCAATCGAACCAATGAAAGATCTTCTACTTGGTTGATCGATACGCTAAAAATAGCAGCCAAATTATCCACTACCTAAATCACTCACCCATTGTATGTAATATCCTAGATTACCCCTAAAAAGACGGTTTGCTGAAGGCTGGAATGTCTTTGATGATAGGTTTACAGTATCAGGGTTGATTTGAGGCTAAATAACAAGATTATGGTAAATTTCTATATTAACACCATACGATTTTCACTCAGAAAAGAAAAGAAAAAAAAATTATTTTTAGCCTGGAATCAAGTACCCTGACCTCCTAATATGATGCAAATCCCCTATTTTGGTTTGGAAAAAAATTAAGTGGGGGGGGGGGGCACCAATCTCAGAATCACTGGATTGTTTTCGTTGAATGAATTCATGTGACCTTCTAATATTGCAAAATTAGGTTACTTAAAGTGAGTCTGGTAACTGATGGTTTTGGGGTTTTGTTGCTTGTAACTTTTGATGAGCTATGGTGCAACCAACAACATGATAAAAATCCCTACCATTAATTTGATGGGGATGGCTAATATCGAATAATTCAATCACAACATATATTTAAATTAAACATGTAAAAAATTGAAATATTATCATCACTTACATGGAAAAATTGAAATATTATATTCCAGTATTTTAAGAAACGTTTTACTTAAAATATTGCAGCAAAGAATGCCAGTTCTTCTAATTTATCACTCTTTACAGTTATCATCTTTTAAATTTATTGTACAAAACTGTTCAGCTAATTTGTAAGTTTGTTTAATTAGTCACTTTTCTGTATTTAAGGCAGTAAATTACCAACTTCTACTTAAATAAGTATAATGTTATTTGTAAACTTTAATAAAATGAGTTTTAATACTCAAATTTTAATTTTAGTGGAAATATTTTAAGTTTCTTATTCTTTACTTTACTAGAAGTAATAGCTTGTCCTATACCTTTCCAGGTGTAATAACTTGCCCTGTACGTTTCCAGGTTTATAATAGTAAGAATATTACTTTTCATGCTCGCATTTTCCATGTAATCCATGATTTTTCCAGGCATTACTGTTATAAGATAATCAATAATGTCTCAATTAATAATTTAAGATTTTAACTAATCTTAAATTATTAATTGAGACATTATTGATTATCTTATAACAGTAATGCCTGGAAAAATCATGGATTACATGGAAAATGCGAGCATGAAAAGTAATATTCTTACTATTATAAACCTGGAAACGTACAGGGCAAGTTATTACACCTGGAAAGGTATAGGACAAGCTATTACTTCTAGTAAAGTAAAGAATAAGAAACTTAAAATATTTCCACTAAAATTAAAATTTGAGTATTAAAACTCATTTTATTAAAGTTTACAAATAACATTATACTTATTTAAGTAGAAGTTGGTAATTTACTGCCTTAAATACAGAAAAGTGACTAATTAAACAAACTTACAAATTAGCTGAACAGTTTTGTACAATAAATTTAAAAGATGATAACTGTAAAGAGTGATAAATTAGAAGAACTGGCATTCTTTGCTGCAATATTTTAAGTAAAACGTTTCTTATTCTTTACTTTACTAGAGGCGATAGCTTGTCCTATACTTTATAGGTGTAATAAATTGTCCTGTACTTTTTCAGGTTTATATTATTCATATAAGTGGAACATAGTGTGAACAGTGCTAGAAAATGTAGTTTTGCAACGTTTGAAATCATATTACTAAGCCATCAAATTAGTTAGAATTAAAGAGAAGAGTACAAAAAAAATGACAAATGAATTTTAGATAGCTACTATATCGAACTTATGTTTGTAAACACCATATCTTCCGTTTTTGATCTGTTAAGTGAGTTTTCCTTTAAGAGTTAAAGATAATTTTCATGCTTTATATTGTATTCAACTTTTTCAAAGTCTTTTTACATTGATAACATGAAGTTGCCTTAGATATATATCCTTGTAAATTCTTTGTGAGGAAAAAATATTCTATAAAACAAATTGAGAATAAACAAAGAAAAAATTTTAATCTGATGGAAAATATTGTTTCTTTTTTAATGATTGTATCCAAGTTATGAAATACGTTCAAGATCTACAGGAAGAAAGTGTAAGAAGTAATATTTTGTAACAAAAAATACAAGGTGTGGAAATAATTGAACGAAAATGTCACATGTATCAAGTTTAGCATCACATAAATAGACAAAAAACAGTAGGAAAAAAGTGCAAGAAGCTCAAAAATAAAATTCCTAAATAGTAAACATTTTAAATGAAAGAAAAATACATGATTAATTGAAAACGTTAGCAACTTAATGATGTGGATTAAGTAAAAAAAAAATCTTGAATATTATTTACAGAAATATAATACAAGATCTGAAATAAATAATTGAACGAAAATATGGAAATATCAAATCTAGCATCACATGAATAAGCCAAAAATGTTTGAAGAATGCATAAACAGCTCCTAGAATAAAGTTCTTGAAGATTTTTTGCAGCAAACATGATTTATAAAATACATTGGCTATTTAATGTATCAAATAGAAAAAAATATTAATAAAGAACAACAAAACACTAATATCTGAGAGGATCTTCGACTCACTTTCAGATTTTAATGTGTATTTCGATGCCGAAAGTATTATAGGAAAGAAATATGAAACATTCCATTTGAGTACATACATCCGCATGTGTGTGTGTATCTGTGTATGTATGTGTGTATCTATGTATGTATGTATGCATGTATGTATTTATGTATGTACGTACGTATGTATGTCTCTATCTGCATGTTTGTGTGTGTGTGTGTATATAGTTGCAGCTTCCAGTGCAATCAATCACGAACAATGCCTCTCCAGTGTTCAATAGCAATATAAAGAATATTCATGTCTCTCTCGGAAGCATTGTATGATCCTTTTATTTGACACGGAGTTTGAGTGGAACAGCGACTTACTTGAAGCAGAATGAAGAGGCACGAGCCAGGACCATTATTGGTGGTGAGTCGGTCAGTTCATTTGATGCCAAATGCCTGTCACAGGCTGCATTGGTGGAAGGCTTTGAGATGATGTTCATGTTTGATGTCGAAACTTTGTAGATCACGACCGTAAAGCATGTGCTGAGGACGCAAGCTCTTCATACTACATTTGTTATTTTATACTCTCCTAGACGTTCATCTGGCTATATCTGAAGAGCCCTTTAGTATGTCATTTGATCTCACACTCTATAGATGTCTATGATGGTGGTGCTGAGGTATGAGAATTCATGGATTACTTCCAGATTGCAGTAGTTGTCGATGGTAATGGTAGGACAATACGCAATAAGTTTTCCTAGTACTTTCGTATTCTTGAAGCTGATGTTAAAATTGACGTCTTGAGAAGGCTCTTTAAAGCTGTCCAAGATAAGTTACAATTGTTCCACCGAGTATGTTGCCCGTGTTGCATCATCTAGAAACAACTTTTGCTGAGTACTTGCATATTTTCATTTTAACAATCAATTGAGAGAAGTTTCCCATCTGATCTTGTAAGTACCTATTTCTTTTACTGCCCACAAGGGGCTAAACACAGAGAGGACAAACAAGGACAGACAAACGGATTAAGTCGATTATATCGACCCCAGTGCGTAAATGGTACTTAATTTATCGACCCAGAAATACCGCTTAGCATTTCGCCCGGCGTGCTAACGTTTCTGCCAGCTCGCCGTAAGTACCATCGGTTGACATTTCTAAGAACCTGCTTCAACATAACCTCGAAGAAAATGCTGAACAAGTTCGGAAAAAATCAGAGAATCCTCTTCACTTCAATAAGAATGCTGACAGTTTCTGAGGAAGAGCCATCGCACTAAATGAGACTTTTCACATCTGCGTCAAATGCATGAACGATCGTGAAAAATTTCAGATTATACTCAGAAATCCGAAAGCTTTTGTAAGGTCAACAAATCAACAGGAAAAGTAGCTGGTTAGGCAAGGTCAGTGACTGATTGTCGCTTGATTTTCTATATATTGTGAGCTGGAAGGAATTCCTGTTATCTCTGGCGGCCGGGTGTTCACCACTGATGATGGGTTCAAATAGCTATAAGATGGTAGAGTTCGCTTCCCTGCTTGCAATTTATACTAGAGACTCTTCCTGGCGTTAAATACGGTAGTAACGTCGAACCGCCATGTTGATGTGGCGATAAACATTGCTTATATACCTTTATATACTACACCAGACTACCCATGATCCATTGGGACACCGGGAAAGTCTGAGTTTCCCAGCAACGGAGTTTTGTTTCGTGGGGTTTTTTAACGAATGTGACATTGAAATCACGCGTAAGCAGCTCCTTTCTCCAGAAAAGGAAAGATTTGGCTATTATATTTTGCACACCCTGCTACCATGTAACAAGTATTTCAGGTCATTTATCGCAAAAAGCAGTTACGTGGTATCAGGGCGTGTTAGAAATAGCAGCCAAATCTTTAGAAGTGAGATACGTTGAATGCACTCGAAAAAAGCCTATGGAAAAAATGATTTCACACTGAGGTTACAAAATATTTATGCCAAAATAAATATTTATGCCAAAAGGAATTTTTTAAACCATTAAAATATTGTCTGTTTAAAGCTAAAATATAAATACTTATTGTACAAACAACTTACATTTTTGAAATCATATTCCCCTAAAAATATTTCTAAATTATTAAAATATTGTGTTTAACAAAAGCGAAAATAGAAACATTTTTTGTTGTCAAGTTACTGTATAATCGAAAGGCCAAGGTTATTTCCCTTTCAGGATCAAGTTAATTTCGGGAACTTTTTCCATATACGCGAAATTTGTTTCATTCCGATCGTATTTACATTTCAGGGTAGACTTAATTCATAGTTCATTGTGTCTGGGGATAGCCATTCCCTTTTAGTGTCTTATTATTTAACACACTCACCGGTAAAGGTTCCACTCATTTCCTTAAATCCTTAAATCCTTCAAAATGTTTGCATGCATGCATACATACATACATACATACATACATGTTTATGCGCACATACACTGAACCACACACATACGCACGAACAAACAAAAAGAACCTAACTCGGGGAAACGGACTGAGTCAACGAAAAGTTTAGAAAAAATAAATAAGTGATTGAGTGAAAACTTTACCGGGGAGAGTGTTAAATAATAAGTTACTAAAGGAGAATGACTATCTCCAGACACAACAGAATATGCGTCAACGCACGAACCAACATAATGACTCTTGGAAACCGAAATCCAAAAGCGACGTTAATTCATAGTTTTTTCCCATTATGCGCCAGTTTACCTGAGTAACATTGCAAGCAAGCAAGATTCAATCTGAATTTTAATGTATTATAGCTATATATACATACATATGCGTGTGTATATAGATAGATAGATAGATAGATAGATAGATAGATAGATAGATAGATAGATAGATAGATAGATAGATAGATAGATAGATAGATAGATAGATAGATAGGTTGGTAGTTAGTTAGATAGATAGATAGATAGATAGATAGATAGATAGATAGATAGATAGATAGATAGATAGATAGATAGATAGAGATAGATAGATAGATGATAGATAGATAGATAGAGATAGATAGATAGATAGATAGATAGATAGATAGATAGATAGATAGATAGATAGATAGATAGATAGATAGATAGATAGATAGATAGATAGATAGATAGATAGACAGCTCACATTCTTATTTTCTCTATTTTACTTACTTTCTCGCTTCGTTACTGTGTTCATTACTTAACAGTGCGTTAGATAGAGAGATGGAGAGATGAAAAGATGGATAGATATATAGAGAATACACATATACATGCAAACGTGTATATAATATATATACACACAGCAAATTTCCCAAATGTTGTTTTGAAGATTTATGATATTGATGCAGTTGTTCTACGGTGAAACAATTTTTATATGGTAAATTAATTGAAGGGGGCACACAAATAAAAATATTACGCTATGTTAACATGAATAACGTTATATTATAATATACACTTATATGTGTAGGTAGAATCACCAACAAACATTTACCATTTAGAATCTGTATTTTCAGAATGCGAAAATATAAAAAAAGAAATATCTAAATCTTACTCCACCAGTGCTAGAAAAGATATACTAATAATTATCTTGTAGGGAAATAAGTAAACAAACATTTGAAAGTTGAAAGGAAGCTATTGTTATTAAAAGAAATTCTATTATTAATATTATTATTAAAAGAAACTATTATTATTAAAAGAAATTCAAAAGGCTATTCTATATTCTCCGACACGAGTCTTTGATCTTTAGCTGCACTTTCTTCAAAGCATCTCTTAACGAATTTCCTAATGTAAATTTCGAAGAATTTTGGCTTGTGTTTAATGGTTTTATTTTAAACAAATGCGCATACATTTCTTGCTGAATAAAGAAACTTGGAATATCTTCAATATAAGAAAGATTCTTATCTATGCACGAAAGAAAGTTTCTAAAACCTTATTTTGGGGGATAAATCAATGAATTCTCGATTTGCTGTTGAATATCATACTCAGATATCTTTGCGAATATTTATCTTTATGTGAGGTCACGGTGGTAAACTTTTGCATAAATCGTTTGAAAATCCGAAAACGTAAATTGAGGGTTACGATTTCAGAATTTTCAGCTTCAATTCATAGTAAATTATATTCTTAGTGTTATTTTTTATACTCTACATTTCTATTTCAACATCTTTTTACATATCCATAGTTGAGGACCCTTATTGATATATCATATCCCTGTTAAGAATTTGTGAAGCAGTAATTCATTACAAAATAAATTAAGACTGGAACAAAGAAAAAATGTCACAAATAATATTGTTTCTGTATATACGACATTAACCTAAGTTATGAAATACATTAAGGATCTGAAAGTGGAAGCTATCAGAAATACTTTACGTATGAAATAACATATATGCATAGGTGAATACCAAATTGAACGTAAATGTTTAAGGCATCAAATCTATCTCATAAAAGCAGATAGTTATTTCAACATGCACAAGCATATCAAAATATAAAGTCTGTAAGTAATGAAGTTTTAATATCAAAGAAAACAGCGTTTTAAATTGAAACGTTAGGAATTTTAAGTTGCAGATTGAGAAAAAACGTTTGAAAACTATCGATAAAAACAATGTTAAAGGATTTTTGAGACTCATCCTCGGGCCTTCAAGGTTTATTTTGCGAGTGGCAATGTCTGAGGAAAGATTTAATTTCCTATGCACAGCGCACACACACACGCACGCACACACACACACGCACACATACGCACACACATATATAATTGTATGTACATATATGTGTGATTGTGCGTATTTTTGTGTATACTCCTTTTACTCTTTTACTCTTTTACTTGTTTCAGTCATTTGACTGCGGCCATGCTGGAGCACCGCCTTTAGTCGAGCAAATTGACCCCGCGACTTATTCTTTGTAAGCCCAGTACTTATTCTATCGGTCTCTTTTGCCGAACCGCTAAGTGACGGGGACGTAAACACACCAGCATCGGTTGTCAAGCAATGCTAGCGGGACAAACACACACACACAAACACACACACATACACATATATACATATATACAACAGGCTTCTTTCAGTTTCCGTCTACCAAATCCACTCACAAGGCATTAGTCGGCCCGGGGCTATAACAGAAGACATTTCCCGAAGATGTCACGCAGTGGGACTGAACCCGGGACCATGTGGTTGGTTGGCAAGCTACTTACCACACAGCCACTCCCGCGCCTATGTGTAAATTTTACCAACTACAGATATACACATATATATATATATATGTATATGTATATACATCTATCCTATCCTTTCACCATGTGGTCTTTGAGGGATCTATTGAATATATCGCAACCAGACTCTGCGACTTACCTTGGTCTTCTGCTGCTCTATGTGAGTTGGTGAAATTAAGGTCTATCTACTCTTTGATGTTATTCCACTTAGCAATTTGCCTTACAAGTTGTTTGCTAGGCCAGGGCTTCTTGTGATATGATCTTACCACTCCAGTCTCGTTTTGACTTTTGAAGCTCACTTCGTTATTCGTCACGTGTTCTTTGTGGGTGATACCGAGGATACGGCTGTAGCTTCACACTCCCATTCAGCTCACATCTTTCCAGCTCCGCTGTCTATGTTCGAGCCTCGGAAGCGTATAGAAAAAAGGAAATGTTTCCAGACTGGCATGAATTTTGCGAGAGCTGCAGTTGCCTGTAGAAGTCATTTGAGGATTTCTAGCCTGGATCCTACGTCGGAGTTGTTAGTTCTTTTGGTATTTGATCTTGACCGTCGACTACGGTATCAATTGTGATACGTTATGTCTCGGCCACGGTTTTGGTTTTCTCGGCAATTATTTCCACACCGCAACACTTTGAGGTACTGTGTAACCGTTTCACCAACTTTCCCGTTCTATTTTTAGTCCTAAGAGACTATCGATGTCGTTGACGAATCGGAAGTTTGCAACAGCTCTTCCTCGAATGCTGAAAGGGCTTTTAAGTTCTTCGGTGTACATCCAGCATAATTCGTTCAAGGAAGATGTTGAAAAGGGTAGGTGAGAGAAGATATCCTTGACGTAATCCTATTGTTGTTCTAAAGCAGTTATCGATCGCTCTGTTGTAGTAGACAGAACTACTCACTTTCTCGTATAGCTGTTCTGATGTCTTCAATCAGATTAGAACTGATGGTTACTTTCACACTGTAACCCACAACATTTCGTGCCGAACCGTGTCGCGGAACTTTTAAGATCTGTGATGAGGTAGTATAATTTTCTTTGATGTTCTTAATATTTTCCTCAAATATTCTGAGATTTAATAGCTATTCCAGAGTGCTTCTGCGTTCCCTGAAACCAGCCTGGTCTTCTGCAGTTATTCTTTCAGCTTGGGATTTTAAAATGCTTAGACTGATTCTCAACAATACGTGTTGAGGTAACTGATGAAGCTGATCGTGCGGCAGTTATTGCACAGTTTGAGGTTACCATCCTTGGACAGAGTTTTAATGAGAACTGAGTCTATCTTTTGGGGCATTCCCTTGTTTTCGTTACTGCGTTGCAGATATTAGTAACCACGTTTACCATACCTTCTCCTCTTGCCTGGATTAACTCTACAGGTATACTGACCACTTCTGTAATTTTCCATCCTTATATTTATGTGAATTTGTGTATATACATATGCGTGTATATAAATATACACGCATATGTAATTACACACCTTAAAAATACCGTGTCGAGTCGTGGAAAACGAGTCTGGACCGGTGCATTGCTTCAAATGGAGAATAATTTGAAGGCGATGAAAGTGTAAACATATAAAAATAAATGAATAAACTGGAAACGTTCTCTGAAACAAGCCCGTTGTAGTTTGGGCTTCCGCTGCTAGAAGACTTTTTATGCGGCCCTTAAACACCAGTCTGCCTACCGGCGTCTTTGTGTTTGGTTGCACTGCCAAGTGGTGTGCTTTTGTTTTGCGGTGCTTCTCCCCTGTTCGTCAATTTTTGCGATGGCTTGAAACGAAGGAACAGCGTGCTTCCGTGAAATTCTGTTTTCTACAGAGGAAAACGGGAGCCGAAATAGTTCTCATGCTTCGAACAGCTTAGAAGGACGCTGACATGGGCAAAACACACGTTTCTGGGTCGTTTCTACGCTTTAGGAATGGTCGATTGTCGATTGAAGACCAACCTCGTTTCGGGCGATAGTCGACCTACCGAAAGAATGAAAACATCGTGAAACTTCATGACCTAATCTTGAATTTCTTAACATGACTGGTATGTCCTCGAGCCCCTGCCGCGAATTTTGAGCGTGAAATTGCGAATGAAGAGTTGCAACAAAATGTGTGCCTCACTGAATGCGTATCGTGAACTGAAAGAACAGTTGAAAGTTGATCCGGACCCTTTATAGAAGGTCATCATTGATGACAAAAGCTGGTGCTACGTAATTTACAGATGTGGAAGATCATTCGTTGCAAAACCAAGGAGCTCCATCTGATCGCAACTATGTGAGACGTAGCCCTTTGAGAAGAACATACACACCAATGATATCTCCATTTGAAGCAACACATGGACAGATGCATTGCTTCAGAGGGAGAAAACTTTGAAGGCGATGAACGTGTAAGCATGTAAAAGTGAATAAAATAATATTGCAAAATTCCGTTGCTTTTGTGTACCCACTCGTATACATATATATATATATATATGTACCCATGCATATTATATATATATATATATATATATATATATATATATATATATATATATGTATATATATATATATATATAATATAATATATATATATATATATATAATATAATATATATATATATATATATATAATATATAATATATATATATAATATAAATATTTAATATATATATATATATATATAATATATAATATATAATATAATATATATATATATAATAATATATAATATATAATATATAATATATATATAATATATAATATATAATATATAATATATAATATATAATATATGTGTGTGTGCGTGTGTATGTGTGTGTGTGTGTGTGTAGGGAGTTTTGACGAAAAAAACCAAAGACGAAAAACCAAAAAACCAAAGATGGTGTACAAAACAAAAAGATGTATTAGTATAACGCTCAGGAATAGAAAAAGTCTTTTACGTTTCGAGCCTACGCTCTTCTACAGAAAGGGACACAGAAAAAATAGGGAGAGAAACAAGGATAGAAAAAGATTGCGTAGTGGCTAATGCATGTATGTATTTATATATAAATGTGTATAAATACATACATGCATGCATACATACATACGTACGTACAAGCGTACGTACGTACGTTAACACTCTACATGTTAGATTGGATACATATCCTCATAACATAATCCACAATCTGCTCCACATTACTCTCTTAGTTGTCCTGTTCACGTTATTTATGAACAGCCCTGCTACGCATGAAACAAGGCGTAGACTTACATCCAATATGTTTAAGTATCTCCCTCTCTCTCTATATATATATATCAAGGACTATCTCATCGAAGCGGATGTATGTGCGTTCAGCTTTTGTCGAACGACCTGCCCATATGATTTGTTTAGAGTGATCAAATGTTCGTGCCACGCCTTAGCTCACTCTCTCCACCGAATTGAGACAGTCCGAACAGGGAAATGTCTACCACGTGATTTGAAATCACGATCACCAGATCGTGAGTGGAACACTCACTATATATATATATATATATATATATATATATATATATATATACTCCCGAACAATACGCTCGTTATATTGATGACTATCGGTGCGACCTCACTCTCCCGCGAACATCTAGACTCCTTCCTCTCTTTTATCAAACCTTTTCATCCTGCCCTGCACTATCTCTGATACCTTTGTCTCCTTTCTTGACATTTCGGTCAGCATTCATCACTCCACTCTCACCAGCTCCATCCACTACAAACACACAGACTCACACTCATACATCAACTTCTCTTCCTCCCATCCTAAACACACCAAGCTTTCCGTCCCATATTCCCAATTGCTCCGTCTACGTAGGCTTTGCGGTGACGACCATGACTTTGAGACTCAGTCTAAACTCATTGCTCGCCACTTCACCCTACGTGGATATGCCGTCACCACTATCCACACCACCCATGCCAGAGCACGTTCCGTAGACTGTATGTATGTATGTATGTATGTATGTATGTATGTATGTATGTATGCATGCATGTATTTGTATGTTTGTTTGTCCCCAGCATCGCTTTACGACCGATAAATGTGTTTCTCTTTCTATAAAATACCTATGACGTTAAATCTATTAACGGTTTTAAAAAAATAATAACTTACCAGCGTTCCTTTTATCATGCAGTAATCACTTTCGGTTAAAATGGCTAGTGTTTTGTTTCTCTTTTTTTCCCCGATGTAAAAATTGCGTTGCTTTACATCATTTTATTCACTCTGGAATAATGCCAATGTTTTCTTCGAAATATATGTCGGAAGAATAAAGATTTTGATAACAACTCCGTTTAACTCCATTTCTGTATTTATCTATGTTAATTGAAAGCATTTCACTAAACACGGGAATTTCTACCTTCATTGGTAGGATGTTACATACTTGATACCTTTTTTTTTGCTAACCTGGTAACTATTTTTCCGTATTATTTGTACACATACATTGATATATATATATATATATATATATATATATATATATATATATATATAT
The DNA here is from genome assembly GCF_006345805.1 of Octopus sinensis. Lineage (NCBI taxonomy): Eukaryota > Metazoa > Mollusca > Cephalopoda > Octopoda > Octopodidae > Octopus > Octopus sinensis. The sequence goes on from NC_043006.1 coordinate 63,097,289, forward strand.
ATAATATATATATATATATATATATATATATATATATATATATATATATATATATATATCAGTCGCTATGATAGATCGTTAACCACTACACACATTTTTTCTCTCCTTGTTTCTTTCCTTGTTTTTTCTGGGTCCCTTTTTGTGGAAGAGCGTAGGCTCGAAGCTGTAAAAGACTTTTTCTATTCCTGGGCGTTATACTAATACATCTGTTTGTTTTGTACACCACCTGTCTTTGTCTTTTGTTTTTTTTTTCGTAAACTCTCCCTATATATATATATATATATATTATATATATATATATATATATATATACATACATACATGTATGTATATATATATACATACATGTATGTATGCATTTATTTGTATGTCTGTGTTTGTCTCCAGCATCGCTTGACGACCGATATTGATTTGTTTATGTGTCACACATTGGGACTGAAAGCGAAGCTATGTATATGTATGTATGTGGGTATGTATGTATAAAAACACAAGATTATAAAATTTTTCGGTATTATTTTTTCACCATTACATATATTTTATTTGCTAATTGGAGACATCGTACATGTTTTTCCGACATATAAAACTTTGTAGCTCCTCTTAGCAAATGTAACATATGTAAAAGTGAATAAATAATATTGAAACTTGTTCCAATTTCCTGTTGGTAAAATATATTTCTTAGAACTTCCATCTCTTACGTATATCTCACACAAATGTAATATCAACATTAGGATTTGGAACATTGGAATAAGCAGATGGACTATGTATGTATATATAAGAGTGAGTGGACGAACGTATATTATCTATACGTAGACAGACAGTAGATTATGTATAAATAATATACGTTCATTTATGTATGAAGGTATCTAAATATAGCTACGTATACGCGCGCACATGCACGCACAGACACACGCAGCAATATGCATCCTCATACACACGCGCACATGAGTGTGTGTGTGTGTGTGTGTGTGTGTGTGTGTGTGTGTGTGTGTGTGTATCTATGAGTGTGAATCTATGTACTACGGTTGTGTTTGCGTTAGAATATATTTAAACACGTCTGCCAGGTTCTACGTATGTGTGTATGTTTGTTCGCATGTGTTTAGGTATCTGCTGATAAATAGGGAAAAGGAGAGTTATCTTGCTAGAGAGAGATATATAGCTTTGACTCGCATAATTGATTATGATAAAAATACACCAGAAATTTTGAGCATAATTTCAGGCGATTGAGAGGCCACCTTGGGAATGATAGAGATTATTTGGTGAAATATTTAATAAATAGTATCGTTAGGAACTTGATAATTTAAGTTGAGCTACTGTATTTATTGGCAAACGTTCATTCTCAGATTGATCACGATAGTAGTAAGTTTTAATGAATAATGATTAATTTCTTGGCAAAGAAAAACACAAAAATCTGTCTTGTATGTGAAATAAGAAATAGATCTTAGTGAACTTTTTGGACCTGACACTAGATCTAAAAACTGGTAAATACTATTCCTACAGGAAAGAAGACGAGATCGATTTCACGCAAATATATTACCAGAATTTTTTCATCGTCATATGGACAGATGGAAGTTGAAATAGGAAAGTCAATGCTTTACTGCGTAATACCCAATTCAACGCAAACAAGTTCTCTATTCAGGACCTAACGTTGCAAGGTCTTACAGACAATTCTTCAGCTCCATTATACTCGCCTGACTTACGTAAAAAGAAAATGAAACACTGGAACGAAATTCAGTACGATCATGAATAGAATTCTTAATTGTATTATGTATCGCTATAACCCAAAGCACTACAGTTTCTATTTTACTCTCTGTCCTACTCTCTCTCTCTCTCTCTCTCTCTCTCTCTCTCTCTACCTATCTATCTATCTATCTATCTATCTGTCTATCTATCTATCTATCTATATATATATATATATATATATATCCATATATCCACCTATCTATCTAGCTATCTATTTATATACCATTCTTATTTTACAAAAGGCGACAGAAACGTTAGCAAGTCGGGCGAAATGATTAGCGGTTTTTCGTCTGTCTTAACGTTCTGAGTTCAAATTCCGCCGAGGTCGACTTTGCCTTTCATCCTTTTGGGGTCGATAAATTAAGTCCCAGTTGCATACTGGTGTCGGTCTAATTGACTGGACTCCACCACAAACATTTCGGGCCTTGCGCCCAGTGTAGAAAAGATACTTATTTTACAACCGTCAACAGTTTTGGACCTTCATTCCAAACTCTGAAGTTCATGATTTTTCTTTGATATGGTTCAGCAGTGAATTCCCGTTGCATCGTACCGGTTTATTTACAATTTATTCTGCTAGTTTCCCGAGCTTATTGTTGAGGCACAGGCTCTACATATAGAAGAGCTGATTCTCGTGACATCAAGACATGTCCACACACCTGTGGGCGTGTGACCCATGTCTAGAAGTCAGTCTTCCTTCATAGCTACAGGACTGTTCTCTGCTATTTTTATCACCTATTTTTTCACCCAACTGAAAAAGGTTCTTAAAGGGAAACGTTTTGCAGATGTCGAAGGGGTGAACAAAAAAATGTGAAAGAGGCGTTAACAGGCATCTCTTCGCAAGAAGTCCAGAACTGCTTCGAACAGTGGAACACGCTCCTGGACCAATACATTGCTTCAGATAAAGTATACTTTGAAGGCGATAAAATTGTAAATATGTAAAACTAAGCGAATAAAATAATATTGCAAAATTCCGGTTTCTTTGAGTAGTCCATCTTATGTTATCTCTGTCCATGTATATTTGTTGCAATATAAGGCAAATCGTATACTAAGCAATTGTGAAACGGTTTACATATGCACATAAGTATGTGCGTGTGTGTGTATGTGTTTGTTTAATTCAAATAACTACACTCACATATTTATGTGTTTTAATAGGTTAAGCTGGCAGTGAGAGTAGAATTGATACAGTGTCAAACAATGTACCTTAATGTATTTATTTCTGCTCTTTACATTCTAAGTCCAATGTCAACTTTGCTTTTACCTGGAGTCGATTGGATAACCTATGACTGTCCACATTTTCTCATAAATTCTATATCATAAAGTATTTGAATCAATATCTGTTATAAATTTATATGAAGGTAAAGCTACACTAGCATATGAGGATTTGTGTGAACTGTATAATAGAAAACTTTCCATTTGCTATCAATATTTAAATAAGGCGGTGCTCCAGCATGGCCGCAGTCAAATGAATGAGACGAGTAAAATAATAAAAGTATAAAAGAAAAATGAATGTATCGTGCTTTTCTCTTCGTACTTAGCTATTCATTTTAGCCGTCTTCCTGGCCAGACAAATAATGAGTGGCAAGCGAACCATGAGACATGTCTTGACAATCTTTATTTTTCTTCATGTGTTAAAAGAAACAACAATTTTATTCACGTCTGATCTGTTCGTAAATCTATATACATGTCTGTGTGTATGAATGTGTGCGTGCATACGTATGTGTGTGTGTGTGTGTGTGTGTGTGTTACATCATTGTGAGTACTTGTGTTTGAAACAGCCAGGTGTTATCTACCTCGTACGTGATATTATTCTTTATTCAATACATAATCGACGATTAGACACATTAAACTAGCCATATACAATTTTTTATTGCAGTAACACAATGCAGAATACGTGTAATATGATTATAAAAATAATATATAGCAACACAGTTATATATAAACTAATATACACCTTCACACCTTCATATCTAACAAGGAGGTACTAATGTATAAACAGACATATACATTAAACATTTATATACAAGCAGATATTAAATATTTACTTATTAATTTTAGTCGCCAAATTTAAGCAAATGTTCTCATAAATTTCCCGTTTTATTTCCCTCATGTTTTCCGATATATTTCAATTTTATATTATCTTCATTAATTAACACCGAAAATGATGAGAAAATTTTTCTTCGTAGAATTACGAAACTGGATCATAATTTTAAAGTATGTGTTAGTTTTAAAACGCAAAAATGAAAGAATCAAGGAGATAGAAATGTCTAATTTTTGTTATACACTTATTTCTTTAACTTCACTAAGTAACAAGATAGTTGCTAATTTCACTGTACTCGTAACATACACTTTATTTAACAAGGCTTTCTATTGAAAGGAAGTGTAAAATGTTAAATCATTTGCTTACACCTTTCACAGGAAATTGCAAAATTTCCGAGTCCAATCTACATTTACATTATTCGGTTAAAATTGATGAATTTACAGAATGATATTAGTCTTCTAATGCTTTTGTAAAGTTATCAAACTTTTTCAAATATAAAGTGTACTTAGAAAAAAGTGACAAAGACACGAGGATAAAAATGTGACTCCGGTATGATCATAATATTCTGAAAAATATTAATGACATGAATATAGTACAATTGTTAAAAAAATGAACAGCAAGTCAAATCACGATTGCTGAATATTTTATTTGTTAATTTCCTTAGATTCGAAGAGATAAGCCGTGGGCAAGATAGCTTAACGGAGACAAATCTTCATGCACGTGCAGCAAGAGTAGCGTCGCCTCCCACGCAAAGGGTTTTCCGACGTGTCATTAGTTTTGGCGGGAAAAAATAAAGTCGGGTACATATTGAACGCACCTCGCATCTCCTGTTCTTGTTTTTGTTATTGTTATTTAAAGCTAGATTCACCCTGACCGAACTCTGACAAAATTCTTTCAAATCTTGGCAACCAGCTCATTTTAGGAATATTTTATCCAATATATATTTCATTATTTAAGTCAATAGGATGAGATATGAAGAAAATTCAGCTTCTATTTCTAGCAAGTCAAGCGACGACGTTGACGCTCTATCGTTAACTCAGTTCTGTAGGGAGGGGTGTATGTGTGTGTTTGTCCATTTTTCTGGAATGGAAGCATAAATCTTACACTGAGTTTGAAGATACAAAGTGGGAAGATTTATACAAAGTGGGGAGGTTTATATTTTCAGAAAATACAGCCGAACGCAACACTATTAATGAATGAATTTCTTCTCAATAATACAGTAATACTGCTGATTACGGCAACGAAGTTTACCACTTGTCCAAGAAGAAGTCGACTATTGGAATGTAAGTGTCTTTTCCAGAGATAGAAGATCAAGTTCGACAGAGAATCCGAAGCATTAATTTATCGCTCGACTTATCCACCTCTCTAATGTGAACCCCTGAAAAACTGCATTTCAAAAGCTAGGAAGAAAATTTTAGACGTTCTCATATTTCGAGTTTGCACCTATGTTGCACCTTGCAACGGTCCTCAAGCAAATATTAACGTCACGGCAGGTGTATCAAACCTTAGATTATCATGTGGGTAAGGATACCTTTCAACGCTTAGTACGGTGAACAGTTAGTACCGTTGCTATCACTGCATTATCTTGGTTAACAGATACTGCAACTATCAATTAATTCCTTGATAACTTATACGCTTACTACTGACATGACAGCACCCAAGAACCAAACTATCATCAACGGACGTTGACATCTTTTGCAAGATTTGCTTCTAATACGTCTCTATGAGGTCTTAGTCTACAGTAGAAGGAATTCATTTACAGCTGTGTGGACTAGATAAAGGAAAAATGAAGCGCATCGTCAAAGAATTCTTCATCCGATTCGAGAAGTGAACCTAAGTCATTATACCTTAACCATTACGCGCAGACAGGAAATTAAGCATAACACCAAAGCATGGAATAGTTTCTCGGCGGAGTTCCATACCGTCAATCAATTTTCATTGGGGAAACTCTAGTCAACTTAGGGCAACGCAAAGTTATATTATAAAGAGTGGTATCGAACGGGAAACCTCGTAGTCACGAAATGAGCTTCCCTACTTATATGGTGAGGATTGTCAAAATTAGACTTGTTTAATTCATTAATATTCCTGCTCAAAATCAGTTCAATTCAGTATCAAACTTTGTTGATTTGTGATTAAATGTATTTCAGCCATTACTACTTCGCTCGTATTTAGTAATACATAATCCAATGTGTCCATCTAATTTTGGCAAGTTAGAGTGTTATTTCAAGTAAATTTGACTCTTATTTCAGAGAAATCGAGTTACCATGTTCATGTTTCTTTCTTTGGGGTGGAGTTCTTTTGTCTTCTTTTTTGATTTGCTGATAATTAAATGAAGACAATAATCCATGAGTTCGACTGAATTCCCTTTTAAATATTTAGCTAGTAATTTATTGAAGAAAGGTGTCACCATGAAGAAATCTCAATCACATTGCTGATATTATAATTTCTTAATCGTAAATAAGAAATTATGCTTGGGTTCTTATTAGTTTTACGTTTATTATATACTTTTTTCTGTTATATTCCCTTATATATTATAAAATAAGCTATTCAACGATTAAAACATTGCTTTAAAAAATAGTTCTCTTATTTAGCTTTTCAAAATAAAAATATACTAATATACCATCATCTCCTAAAAGTTGAGACCTTATATACATAGCTCAGTGTTTTGAACGGAGAAAAGATAAGAACTCTAATTAAGAGATAAGTGATATAAAGTTATCACGCAACGTTATACAAAACAAATTTCAGACCAATTTCTCGATTAAGAAATTATCTTACGTCTGTCTGGCTCAAACTTTTAATTATAACAGTTCTTTAGAGAGATAAATATCATAAAACTAGCTCCAAAGCAATACATTAGTTATTTGCGCAATGGTACTGTACTGAGCTTTCTTTACATCAAAACTGAGTGTTAAGTAGATACAGTTTTAGAGAAAATGGTTATGTCACAGAATTGTATTTAATTGTAATAGTTAGTATACATAGTTGTAGTAACTAAGTCAGAAGAGCTGTAATCTTGACTCTGTGTAGCATCAGTCTCATTCTCTCAATACTTCGAGTTTCCCGTTCTCAACTGCTTAGATTGCAGGATGAAACATCTTTTTGTTGAAAAGCCCTATAATTTTAAATCTATTTCAGTCGTAACTATCCCACTCCTGTTCTCACGTATTACGTTACTAGGGCTACATGATCTCTTATCCAAGACGGTTGTCTGCTTATGGAACCTTAAAGCATAACTTCAAGGAGATTTGGATAAAATTTCAAACGAATTACCACGGTGACTCTTTGATTATTTGATAAAAGCCAGGAATCTATGGATGTGATGGAATACCCTCTCAAAAACTTGTATTTGAAATAGCAGAAAACTATTAACACAAAACAATTGTCTTCGTTTTTATGACTGTTTCTTTCTAAAGTATATATTTTCTAAAGTAGAGATAAATATACATGATTATAGAAAAGGTGAAACGATACGCCTCAACATCCATAAGCATTTCACTCTATTAGTAAGAGAACTGGAATAAAATGAATTCCTTCATTCACCAAACCACCCCATTTACTTCAGTCAACTCCTACCTTTGTTTCTTTTCCTCCAATACTATAAGAGTTTCTGATTCGTTGAACGAAGAAAATATGTAATACACTTAGACAATAATGACATGCCACTTTCCTCTCCACATCATCCGTTTAGAGTCTCGCCCAACCAACCCTGTACTAACCTCTTTGGATCGATGACAGTACAGAACGATATAATACAGTATTAGGTGGAGTTACATGAAACCGATCCGTCTTCCTACATCCTATGATATTATTGGACGGTATGGACCTACCTCCCTAGGTGCTGAGTTGCATGCCCACTGATATTTTCTATCACTGCCTCATATTTCATTGGAGCAGTGATGACACTATGACGTTAAACTTATCCGCGTATGCTGACACGGTCCCCATGTCTTATATGCGCTCATGCCCATACAGTACAGGCGAGAGGGACCAAAGTTGATGGACCGAGCGCATAATAATGAATGTTTTCGATACGTGACCATTCAACCGAACGATCGAGCAGCTGTTGCTGTAAAGCACGGCAATACAACTACGGAAGATGGGACCGAAACTACCGATAAGTGTAACCGCCAAATATAGATGGTTGACCCTATCAAAAGTTTTCGACTGATCTGAATTAATCAGAGCCCCCAACTTTGTATTGCCAGGTTCTACTCCGCTTTGAGATTTGTATCGCATGAGATGGACGTTGTCGGGGATATATTTACCTGGAATGGCTCGTGCCAGCCTCTTTTGTTAATACCTTAACCAACGTTTTGAAATTTGCATTTAACAAGCGCAGGTGTGGCTGTGTGATAAGAACTTTACTTCTAAATCACATGGTTCCAGGCTCAGTTTCCCTGCGTGGCACCTTGAGCAAGTACCTTCTGCTATAGTCTCGGGCCGACCAAAGGTTTGTGGGCGTGTGGATTTGGTAGACGGAAGCTGAAAGAAGCTCATCTAATATATATGTATATTTATATATAAATGTGTGTGTGTGTGTAAGTATGTGTGTGTGTGTGTGTGTGTGTGTGTGTGTGTGTGTGTGTCACTATTCAGTTTTATTTCAAGATTTCCTGCCAATAGAGAAAGAGACGATTTCTAACCTAGATCCAAGGCTCCGTCATTGAAATTTCAACAACATCAACAGGGCATTTTCGTGTGTCTGTATTTATGTATACATGCAGATTCGTATGTTTTGGATTATGTATGTATTCTCATGCACATACTTGAATATTATTCATAAAATACAATTAAATAAAACTAAGAGGTCAGAAGACATTTTCTGTCTTGAAAATGAAATCCAGGATGACCTGAGTTTCACGTTTGTAAAATAGGAACACAACACTACAGCCTGACGAGACATTCGACAATTATGCAGCATAACCAAAGTTATAGGTCTTCCAGCATTTTCGACAGAAAATATTGGATCAGCTGAACTACATATTCGTTAAGTTAGCCTATAACTGGATGAGTATCACGCAGACATATATAATTTGACACAATCTTGAGATCGAAACAAAGCGACACAGTATATTATTAGTGCTGTATCTAGGATTGCAGAAATAGCCGAGCTGGACGGTATCTTCACAGTTTCCCTTGCAAGGTTTGAGTTGACCAGAGGCAGTGGTAAAAGGCATTCATACATTTGTCCTTCGAGGGAATCGAATTCAGAATTTGTGATTGCGAAGCAAACTACTTAAGCACTCGGTTCACTTCTATAGTGTCACGAAGACTGATACTTTGAGGGTTAATATACTTGAAATTATGTTTATTCCATATACGTTTACCAGACGCAATATGTCGTGTTGGCAGCACAACATTAACTGCTAAGTTAAAAAGCGAATATCTCTGCAAACTTTCCATGATGTACTAGATAATATATATGATAATAATGACGATGACGATGATGATCACGATGCTGATGCTGCTGATGATGATGATGATGATGATGATGATGATGATGATGATGATGATGATGATGACGATGATGATGACGACGACGACGATGACGATGCTGATATGGAGGAAAGATAAAAGGCAAATGGTACCATGAGTGATGCCAAAAGTACTTTATTAGACGAGGAGCAGATGTGAGCACTGTTCGTAGAGGAGGTAAGAAGGAAGAAAAGGAGAGAAGCGCGATGGATGAGAAAGTGAGAGGAAAGTAAAACAAAGTATACGATTGGAATGTCGAAAGAGATAATGATGTTTGATGAGCATATTGGTGAGAGAGAGACCCCAAAAAGAAGAATTACCAAAAGAATAGGAAGATGAAAAGCTCGATTCAAGAGGAAGAAATTTTAGAGAATAGACGAATCAAAAGCAAAAATGAACGATGCTGCTGCTTCAAGGGAAGAGGAGGAAGAGGAGGAGCAGGGGGGGACGAGGACAAGGAGGAGGACGGTCAGGACGAGGGGGAATTGGAGGCAGTGGGGGAGAGGGATCATGATGTTTATGAGACTGTGTTGATGATGTTGATAATGAATATGATAGCGATGATAATATGGCGGTGACAATGATTGCTATGATAATAATAATAATAATAGGGAGTGTGATGATGATGATGATGATGATGGCAACCTATTATATTCATAAAGGAATAAATTATAAGTATGATAAAAACAATAATAATAATGATAACAACAACAATAATAATAATAATAACAACAACAATAATAATAATAATAATAATAATAATAATAATAATAATAATAATAATAACAATAATAATAATAATAATAATAATAATAATAATAATAATAATAATAATAATAAAGAAGACCTAATAGAAGAGGTAACAATGAAGTGAAGTAAAAGAATTAGCAGAAGAAGTAGAATCTGAAGGCAAAAAACAGGTAGGAACCAGTAAATAAGAACTTAAGAAAATACAAAAAGTAGAGATAAAGAAAGCAAAGATGATGGAGAAGAAAGAGGAAGTAAAAAGAAGAGTAGTAGATATTTAAGAAGCAGACACAAAGAAAGGGGAAAGAGAAGCATTAGGAGACGAAACCTATAATATTTTGTTAAGGAAGGAATGCATTACGTTGACATTCGGAAAACAGTTATTGAAACTATAAAAAAATTTTTTTCCCTCATGTGTTTTTCCTTTTTTCTTTTTTTTCTTTTTTACTTTTATGTGCATCTTCATCTTCCCTTTACGATTACTATTATTCCCAATTACCATTATTTAAATACCGAGAACCGGTATTCATGTGTAAATAATCCTTCTGCAAAAAAAAAAACGTTTCTTGACTTCAGAATAGGAGACTGCATTAAATATCTTCGAACAAAGTATAAATAGCATGGTATTGTGCAAAACTACGAGTGCACGCACACGCACGTGCTCACAACACATACACACACAAACACACACATATACCTTCACATAGACACACTCATACAAATATGCACATATGTATGTGTAAACATACATACATACATATACATATATATATATACCCACAACAATAACAATAACGACAACCAATTACCTCCCTTTATTTACTTGTGAAGTCATTCACTCGTGAATTTCATCACACACAACATGGACCAAATTTCTTCTTAAGAAAAAATATATATTCAAATAAGTAAAACATAATATCATGAATAGCGATAGCGAAACCGGTTGATATATTAAAAATTATATTAAAATTATGTAAGTGTGCGTACGACTCGTGTACATACATCGATAGAGAAAAAGATGCAAACATAAACGTATATAGTTATTAAAAACAATTCTAATGGGTATTTAGTTGCACCTGTAAGACCTTGACTTCATTATAATTTGGTAATGCATTCTAAAAATCCTTCTAAATGAATTATTAATAATTTTAACAAATTCGTAATTCAATTTATACTTCTTTATGTAACATACCAGAACGATCTACCGATAACATTTTTCTCTGACCTCCTGGATTACGGTCTATCTCACATTTCACAAAGGAAGGGTTTCTTGAAGTATGAATAGACGCCTTAAACAACTTATGTAGGCCGATACAATATCTTGTCTTTTCCTTTACGAGAGTCAGCTGAAAACCTGAGTGGCTGACCAAGATAAGTTCGTGGAATGTAACCAGATGAGGTTTACTATTCAACATATGTCTTCCATCGGTCTTCCATTGGTGAAGAGGCTTTCAACGTGTAGGTCAAACAAGTTAACAGCAGATATAACGTCATCACTACTGCGATACTGGTTCCCGACCTAGTTTTTTCATGTTAGGTATCTGATGATAATCAGTTGGGGCCAAATAAGGAGGGCTATCAACCAGTTCAAAACTTCTATATATGATGACGTCGCCAATCTCAGAAACTAATGATGCTGACTTGTGCACCATTTTTGAGGTGTTGCGTCGTGTTGTACTGATATAATGTAGGATAAATATAGTAGTAGTAACAATAATCCTCGGATAGAATTTATAAACATGTAATGCATCGCTGCGCACGTTTCCACAGTCCAACTGTCTCCTCAGGTCACAGTCCATATTCCTGGGATTATTACGATGTAGTCCGTAGATCCGGGAGCATTGGGTAGATTATCTTCATGGATCCATTTCTTCGGGCGATATAATATTAATGGATGTTAGCCAACGGTTTGCTTGTCCCTTTTGACCAGAACGTAAGTTATTTGAGTTATTTAGTTATCTCTTTGGAAGGAATTTCAGTTTAGGGGGAAGGAGGTGTGTCGTGATGTTGGACTTATTATGCTATTTATTCTGCAGATGTGAAGGATGGGTCGTACATTCCTTTGTTCGATCTCATTTAAGGCATGATCATCTTAATGAATTCTGAAATAAACAGGTCAGCTGGTACACCCACAACAGCCATCAGGTGCAAGGGTTCATTGTCTGAATTGAATTGATAAATGATACTTTCTTAGGGAGACCTTTTAATTGTTTCTGGTGGTACAGTAGTATAGTGTATATCATCTGAAATATTGATTGGTTTGTTTGTTTCTTTTTTTTGTATTCCTTCTTTGTTCTATAATATGTTAAGGGCGGTTGATGTTAATCCGTTTCAATTTTTTTTTTTTTAGTTCCAGAAACGATGTTTTGTTTTTATGTTTACATGATATGATCACCTCGGAATGTCTATGTATCATGATATCCCTGGATGTGATAATTACCAGAGTTTCTTTTAGGCATAAGTTGCATACCCGTGATGTTTCGTTTTAAATTTAGATTTAAACTTTAACTAATATATATATATATATATATATATATATATATATATATATATATAGAGAGAGAGAGAGAGAGAGAGAGAGAGAGCACCAACAGAAACAGGTAGAAACAACATCTCCAATAAAAAGAACCGAAACTAACTCCGGCAAAAACAACACCAACAATTACTGCACCACCACCAAAAACAGCAACAACACCAACAGCAGTATCAGAAATCCTCAAAATAACAACAATAGCTACTTCAAATTAAAAAAAAACCAAACGTTTTCGGATCATTCAGACATATCCTGTAATGAAGAGAACGGCGAGGAGCCTAAATGGCAAATGGTCACGAAGATCGAGAGAAGAAGAGGAACAAAAACGCACCAACACAAAACTGGCAGATACGAACAAATGGAGGAGATGCCTTTGAGCAACAATGCTCAAACGACCCCTACACAGCTACACTAATATTGTCAACATCGTTATCATCACTACCACTATCACAGACACCACCACTTTCAGCACAACTTAATTCACATGCAGAATTTGATCACAAATTACAACACGAACAATATTTCAACATCACTGCCATAAACACGAGCTAGGCACTAATGGGATACGTACACAACCATACGATCATGATTCAGACCAATTTCATCACACCGACAACCAACACACCTACAAACATAAAAATTATACAAATACTGCAGAACGCATATAAAACATATTTTGGAAATTTTACTAAGACGTTAGAAAAAGATTTTACAAAGAATTGCTTGTGGAAACCTCCGCTTCTAACACGTGGAACAGAACACCTACCCCCGCCCCGCACGAAAATACGGTAATAGCCCTTTCTCCTCTTTTCCGCCCATTTATTTGCTCAACGGGATCTTGCTCAGAATAAGTGTTATAAATGCACCTAGCCTGAGGTCGCCTTGGAAAATTTGAAACCATTATTGTTGTTGTTGATATTGATGTTTTTCTACATATATAAAAACCACGAAGTAATCTACATGATACCATCCTATAATGATATAAACTACAGCTATCTGTGTTATCTGCAACACAAAATAACTGTGTCTTCATATAGTTTAACATATATTTCTGTAACTTCATTCAAGCACGCCGTGTTAGATGTACTACAAAATTTTAAAGCAACATATTACTATAAAGTTATACCTACACACATGACATTCCAACATCTTTTTTCCTTCCATTACATCCAACAGGCTATACGGAATTCTATCCTTTGTTATCATATTCTATACACAAAGAGAAAAAACTAAAACATTACAAAGAAGTTGGCAGTTATAACATATATTTCTATAACATCACACAAGATTTTACCTCAGTGGAGCTTCATGTAACGCATTATTTCATGTAAAATACATGGCGTATAATATGTTTCACTTATATGATAGAGACAGAAAAGTTTTAAATATTATCCAATAACTGCTTTTGTCATAATTCAGATACAAGAGGCAACTTGTTTTATCACACCAATTGCCAATATAATCCATAGTGAAAACGTGTAACATCTTCAGCAGAAGTTTTCTAAATATGTGCCGAGAATGGGGTAAAACTAAACTTCCGTGAAAGACAACAGTTTCAGTGTGTTTCTGAGAGTGACCTACAGAAAAATGGGAAAACTGTAACTAATCTGGTTGAAGGCATGTGGCCTAATGGTTAGGATGCTCGGCTCAGGATCATAAGGCTACTGATTCAATTCCTGGAACCGGGAAGCGCGTGGTTTCCATGAACTAAATACAGTTGTAATGCGTGCTAAGCAGTTACTAGAGCAGCTCACTTTTTATTCAGTTCTTACATTCTGGATGTTCTGTTGGGTCTAGGATGAAGGTGGAACCGCGAGGTTATTTATGTCTCTTCACGACTACATCAACTTCACAAACCATTAAAAGAGTTATCAAGTCATACTCGATCGTAAGTGACGTCTGACAGTAATTTACGTAGTATTAGGAGGATTAAATATGGCTGCCATATCATTTGGTGTGCGTGAAATGATAGCATTAATTTAAATAATTCAGTCAAGTAATTCTACACACAAAGTAAAAAATAAACAAATAAAAAAATGTCGTTTTGAAATTCTCGAAGATAATATTTATTATTCAGATTCAGTGTCAGAATTTTTGAACGATTTGGCCTTCAGCATGATAAGTACTGTTCGTTTAACTCCATAACAACCAACGCAACATTACCTTCAGATAAAGTGAACAGGCTGAAGAACGCCAGCCTTGAAAGAGGAAGAAAGGCATTAAATACCTCCATTAATTTATATCTTTTTTCCTGTATTTCTTTTCTACTTTTTCCTTATGATTTCGTTCCGTCTCTTCATTTGTACCATAATCTCCCACTCTCTTTCTCTACCATTCTCTTTCTCCCAGTTTAACATATATACATATGTGTGAATGGGTGTGCTTGTGTGTGTATGTGAATGTGTGTGCGTGTGTAAGTGTGTGTATGTGTGTGCATGAGTTCGTGTGTACTTCTGCGTGCCTATGCTTGTATGTGTACGTATATGTATATATATGTATGTATTTATACACACACACACACATATGTGATGGACTCTTCCTTCAAAGATGACGTATGATGGTTCAGCTTTTGCCGAACGACCTGCACAAATGATTTGTTTATAGTGATGAAATGTTCGTGCGCCACATTAGATCACTCTCTCGATCACATCGACGTTGTCTGAACAGGCGCACGGTGTACCATGCGTCAGATGAGGAAGTAAACGCAGAGCAGCTTGGGATGAAGATGCTTGCTCAAGAACACAATGCACCACCCGGTCTAGGAATTGAAAACACGATCTGGCGATCGTTAGTCCAACACCCTGACCACTAATCCCAGTATCTGATATATATATAATATATAACATAAAGTATATATAATATATATGTATATACACATATATAGTAGATAAATAGATAGACAGGCAGATAGGTCGACAGACAGACAAACAGACACACAGGCAAACACACAGACAGACAGACAGACAGGCAGGCAGACAGACAGACAGACAGACAGACAGATAGATAAGATAGATAGATAGATAGATAGATAGATAGATAGATAGATAGATAGATAGATAGATAGATAGATAGATAGATAGATAGATAGATAGATATAAACAGGTGAATGAAATACCTGTAAATACCGATATAACCAAACTCAAACCAAAATCACTTCGCCAGAGTTGACCTCCATGTACGCCTCGTCACCCCCTTTCAGTATCTATGCCTCACACATCTCCACTGCTTTACTCCACACTTCAACCCGTTTGAGCGTATAAAGCTCAAGAAGAAAATAGCTTGAGTGAAAGAACTTGGGCCGCTTTAGGATAGCCTTTTCTAACACATGACTCATCAGTAACGTGGCTGAGATCTCATTGGTTAGTAATAAATGCTTATTGGCTGTATGTAGCCCATAGCGGTCATACGTACGCATGCACGACTGCTCGCACAACGTTTTTCGATAGAGGGAGAAATGTAAAAAATGTATTTAAATAGACGAAGTGCAAAAAATTTTAAATAAGTAATGTTGTAGGGAGAACGTAACAGGACAAAGATCCCGTTCCTGAGAGACTTTGTTGCATGCAATCAAGCCTTATGCATAGCACTTACAGAAACGCACCTGAAACCGGACATAGCAGATGCGGAGTTACACATACCACAGTATGCTGTACTACGGACCGACAGGAAAGAAAGGAGTCATGGAGGTGTTGCTATGTACATCCGTGAGGACCTCACACCCCAGGTCCTCTTGTCATACTCAAACTCGGTGTGTGACACACTAATTGTACATATTAGGCAACTGAGTAGTTGTGTGTGCTACATATCGCCTCCAGATGCCCCAAGCCATGTGGGCAAGTTTGAAGACTGCCTTATAAAAATAGAAGAAATTCTAACCACATTAGAAAAAACACATAGGTGTGCTTCTTATGGGAGACTTCAATCTGCCAATGTCAGATGGCCCGAGGGCCTTTCTCTCCCAGGAATGACAAGATGTGAACGAGGACAGGCGAGGTCCCTCCTGAACCTCATCAACACCCTGTACATGGAGCAGGTAATACTCCAACCAACCAGGGCAGGTAACACACTGGATCTCTGCTTCACAAATGACATGGATCTCATCCATAATGTGAAAGTGACACCGACACTACTCTCGGATCACAACATGATAGAGCTGACCATGTACGGGCCAAAAGAGAGCACGGACATGCAGCTACAAGAAACCCTCAAAATCTTTCCAGCTTGAACTACCATAAGGCAAACTGGAAACAAATTGAGAAAGAGATCCTCAAACAAAACTGGCCTAATGTCTCTCCTCGCCAGACATCGACGTGAACTTCAACATTCATGTCTGTAATGCAAGCCATATGCTACAAATGTGTCCCAGAGAGAAAGGCCACTGTACACAAGAACAAAATCCCCAGAGAGAGGAAAATTTTAATGAGACGGCGTACGAAATTTTCAAATCGCCTAAACAAACAGATTGAAAGCAGTGAAAAGTCCCGCCTAAAAATAAAACTGTTGGAAATCGAAAAATGTCTGCAACTCTCCCATGAAAAAGAAAGAGCAGACAAAGAAGCCTGGGCTATAGAAAACATAAAATCTAACCCCAGAGCTGTCTACAGGTATGCCGAAGAAACAGCTACGGTGCACTGTAGAATAGGGCCACTCCTCGAAAAGGATGGCACACTTACAGGAAAACCAATGAGGGTAAGTGAAATACTGAATGAGCAATTCAAGAGTGTTTTCACTCCACCCCTTGGGCATCTCCAAATCACCAATCCAACTGACTTTTTTACCACTGCAGATATAAAATCAGAGGCGGCGACGATAGATTACATCGATATAAAGGAAGACGATGTAACCAAGGCTATAGATGAAATGAAAACAGACTCAGCTACTGGCCCCGATGGATTCCCGGCAATCCTCCTAAAAGCATGTAAGAGAGTCCTAGCAAGACCACTGTAGTTCCTCTTTCAGAGCTTCCTTGCAGCTGGCAAACTTCCAGGAAAACTGAAGGAAGGTAAAATATGCCCCATTCATAAAGGAGGTAGCAGAGCGGAAGCCAAGAACTATAGACCTATCTCTCTGACCTCACACATCAGCAAGGTCATGGAACGAATAGTCAGAAGGAAGCTGATCACCTTCCTTGAAGAGAATGACTTACTGCCCGACACCCAACATGGTTTCCGACCAGGGAGAAGCTGTTTAACTCAGCTCCTACAACACTATGACTGGGTGCTGAAACGGCTGCTCAACCACTCAAATGTGGAAGTGATATATCTCGACTTTGCAAAGGCCTTGATAAAGTCGATCATGGAATGATATGTCGCAAACTGCGTGATCTCAACATAGTTGGAAAACTGGGAGAATGGCTTCATGACTTTCTGAAGGATAGAAGTCAGGTGGTAGTAGCCAATGGGGCCACCTCCATTAACACACAAATAGTGAGCGGTGTTCCGCAGGGCACTGTTCTGGGACCACTACTGTTCATAATGGCCCTCTCAGACATGCCCTCAGCCACGCAGAGAGCCACGATCACAAGTTATGCAGATGATACAAAAGTTTCACAGGCAATACAGAACCCTGAGGACACTAAACACCTGCAATGTGAGCTGGACGAAATATACAAGTGGGCTGAAAAGAATAGCATGCAGTTCAATGCTGGAAAGTTTCAAGCTTTTTATACTATCAGCATGCAAAACTGAATGCAATACCCAATGAATACACTGGACCCGGAGGGATTGCAATCCCAGAGGCACAATCAGTGCGTGACCTGGGTATTCACATGAGTGATGACGCGACCTTTCATGTACATGTTGCTAAACTGACAATGAATGTAGACGGCTGGCTGGATGGATTCTTAGAACCTTTAGAACAAGAGAACAAGAAACCATGATGGTCCTCTGGAAGACACTTGTCCTAAGCCACTTTGACTATTGCTCTCAGCTATGGTCACCATCCAGTGTCAAGTTGATCACAGAACTTGAGGCGATCCAACGAAGCTACACAAAGAAGATAGCCTCTATGCAGAATGTAAGCTACTGGGAAATACTCAAGAGATTAAAATTATATTCCCTGGAGCGTAGGCGGGAAAGATATGCCATAATATACATCTGGAAGATCCTGGAGGGAAGTGTCCTGAACTTTGGCATCGAGAGTACGCAAATGCCAGAACTGGGCGCCACTGCGTGGTGCCTAGGACTCCAAACCTGCCATCAAGATGTAGGACAAGATTCTGTGATAGCCTGGGCTTCCGAGGCCCACAGCTCTTCAATATCCTCCCGAAGAACCTGAGAGACCTGCATGGGGTGGATACAGATGTCTTTAAAATGAAGCTGGATCTCTTCCTGTCAGGTGTCCCAGATGAACCAACTTCACGGCAGGAGGGGCAGATGAGGGCAGCTGCATCGAACTCTCTCATGCACCAAATAGCAGTTGCTAGAAAGCCTCCATGAAGTGAAACCAAGTAGCAACACCAAATGGCGGTGCTCCAACATGGCCACAGCTCATAAGCTGAAACTAGAATCAATCAATCAATCAATCAATCAATCAATCATGCCGTAAACATAAAGGTATTTACGCACGAAAAAACTGAAATACACTGAACTCAGTTTTTAGACAGATGTGGCAAAACTGAAATTAAACATAGTGGGCGAAAAAAATTTTAAATAACTAAATTATTTTTCAGGTAAAACGTACAAAAACCGTAAGAACAGAGATATTTACGCCCGACTACTTGAAATACAGAATTTAGTAAGTGTGTGAGTTAAAGAGAGGTAGAGTGAGAGAGAGAGAGAGAGAGTGAAAGAAACTGATATAGAGAAGAACTATTACACCGGGTTGGGAAGAATATGTGTAAGCAAAAGAAACAGTGAATGAGAAAAAGAGAGAGAAGAGAGAAAAGGGAGACAATCGGTTGAAAACTGCAGAATTTTTTTAGAGAAAAGCCGTGTAAAACACCGGTTATTCCGTTTTCACTCTTTACGCTGGAGCTCTGGGCAAATGTTATCGTGTATGACCATCCTTGGCATATAAGTAATGTGCGTGTAAAGTTTGGTGAAAATCGGTTGAAAACTGTAGAAATGCATGCGTACTACACACACATACGCTCAATCACACACGCACACACATCCTTTGTTTTATATACAAAGACTAACGGGACCCGTGAATATTCCACGGAATTAATGGTAAACATTATTTATATACTTTAAACACAATTTTATAGACTTAGTACACAATACTCATAAAATAAATATTCACACTTATTATCCATTTTTTCCATGTGCAAAAAGTAACCCGTACATATGATACAACCTTTAGGGAAATTTGAAATAACATATATCTCCCACATAAATAAGCGAATATTTAACGGAATTGTACTAATGCACATGCGTTAAGTGATAGGCGATATAAAAATAAAACTTAGTTATATTAAAAAAAGTATACACATTTCACTATCCAATCACCACCGCCATCTCCGACACCACCACCACCACCATCATCATCTCTCTCTCTCCCCTTTTCTGCCTTTCTGTAACTTCACCATCAGAACACTCCTCTGCTTAAATTATTACCTTCCCCCTACTTCACGTCATGGACGCTTTTCTCTCCCTCATTTTTCTCTCTTTTTTCTCCCTCTTTCTGTCTCATTCTTGCCTTATCCTCTTTCTCTCTGTCTTTTTCCTTCTCATCTTTTTCCCTTCAAGTAATCACGTGAAAGCGTTACAATTAAATTCCCTCTACCTCATGTCCACCTCTTTCTCTGCCACCCTCCTTTTTTGCCCTATCTTTTCTTTCTCCTCCTTATTATCTAATCATATGAAAGCGTTACCGACAGGCTAAGTAACGCAATGACAAGCAGAATTTGCCATCGACTTTGCCTTTCAATATTCAGGGTCGATAAATTAAGTACCAGTAAAACACTGGTGTCGATGTAATCAACTAGTCTCCTCCCCCAAATTTCAGGCTTTATGCCAATAATAGAAAGGATTATTATCATTATTATTAAAGATGTTGCACAGTATTCAATATTGGATAGTATCTACTGGTGGATTGTATTGTCCGTTAAGTCGCAACAAGGACCTCAGGCAGACAGTACTTTACGCAATATGCATGCAGTTTACCAAGATTGTGGGGAATTTCTTCAGGTTGGGTGGTATTGAACCCAAAGCTCCGATGACAACTGGGACAACCTTTATATTTGACTATCATAGCTGCCACATTTTGTCGATCTCAATTCTCAGGTTTCCAAATTTGTCAACCTTTTCTTTTTCTTCCATGATAACAATATTGATCCCTGGCGCAGTCACTCTTGTTTGTCCCCTTCTAAAGTTAATTGTATCCAGCTTTCGTTGCTCTAACACCTTGTCTATCAGGAAGGCAAAACCCCAGAGGATCATTGCATTCTTGTTTTCATCCTAGCTGTAGCGACACTACTGCGAAATTGGAGTCGTTGAGAGGCATCCCGCGCGAGCTAGGACATGAGAGGATCGCGTCGGCATACACAGACGACGTCACCGTCATATTGCCGAACACCAGACATACAGACTTGATCGGCATTACAAGGAGTGCATTGCATTACATGAATAATATTTCCAGGATTATTATAAAAACATAACAAACGGAAAATGTGACAAAACCATAACACACGGAAAATTCGTAGCTAATATAGATAGATAGATAGATAGATAGATAGATAGATAGATAGATAGATAGATAGATAGATAGATAGATAGATAGACAGACAGATAGATAGATAGATAGATAGATAGATAGATAGATAGATATAGATAGATAGATAGATAGATAGATAGATAGATAGATAGACAGACAGACAGATAGATATAAAATCGGAACTTTTGATGTAACCATGACGTTCCGGTGATCTATATTTGCATTAATTTGAGATTATAAAATTGTATTGTATAATTTTGAGCAAGCATATTAATGTAAACATGTTCGCATAATTTGTTCTATTTTGAAATTCAAACTACATGAAGAAGGCTGTAACCCTCTGGATGTCTCATGCTTAAATAAATCTACAGTCACCTCTCATACCCCCTAACTTTATGCAATTATAGACGCCACACGAATTAATTTTAACGCTAGGAATTTCTGAATTTTCAGTTAAATCAACAATGTGCATTACTCTACTTTGCAATTAATTGTTATATTGACTGATAGCCCAGTCTGTATATATATATATATATAGTATAGTATAGTATAGTATAGTATAGTATAGGACAAACAGTAAGTTGTCATGATGGAACTCAGAGTTTCAAATTATATATAAATTCCTCTATTTTAATAATATCGAGGTATCGTTCTTTTGTTGTCGTTTTATTATTATTAATATATATATATATATATATATATATATATATATATATATATATATATACTTACATATATGTGTATATATATATATATGTGTGTGTGTGTATGTATGTATATATGTAAATATATATATATTTATATAGATGTGTGTGTATATAGATAGATAGATAGATAGATAGGTAGATAGATAGATAGATAGATAGATAGATAGATGATAGATAGATAGATAGATAGATAGATAGATAGATAGATAGATAGATAGATAGATAGATAGATAGATATACATGTATGGATATGTATGTATATACACGCTCACAGTACATACGTCCTTGTCATTCTCCATTTTCTTCTCTTCCCGTCCTCTCCTTTTCCTCATTTTATTCATACATTTAGCTGTACACTATCTTACTTCCTTTTTACGCTTCATATTTCTTCCGTCTTTATTACTTTTTGTAATCTCGCCGCCTTTCTTAATCCCTTGCAGTACTTTTCTCCTGTCTTTTTTTCATCATTAATTCTCTCCTATTCTCATCACCGCTTACTTCTCTCTTATTCCATATTATCTTCTCATTTTGTCTCCTTTCTCTCTTTTTCGCTTTCACTCTTTCTAGCTCTCGCTTTCTCTTTCACTTTCTCATTCACTGAGCGCAACAATTGTTTGCTATCCATTCTTTTCCTTCTATGTTGTTAGAATTATGTTTCTTCTGCGCTATCTTCATTTCACTCTCTGCATCTCCCGCCCCCGAACTCCTGCATCGTCTCTCGTTCTCTGTATACGTACTTGCGTTCAAACTACATATGGCGGTTGGTGAACGTATGAGTGGGAATAATGAACGACATCTAAGGTTTCATATAAGCAGCTTT
Organism: Octopus sinensis; assembly: GCF_006345805.1. Lineage (NCBI taxonomy): Eukaryota > Metazoa > Mollusca > Cephalopoda > Octopoda > Octopodidae > Octopus > Octopus sinensis. Next base: position 63,120,007 of record NC_043006.1, read on the forward strand.
AATAAGAATCCTACCTATTCTTATTGAAACTCTGTGATTACTCTTTCATTTCTTATCTGTCAAGAAATGTTGCAAATGATCTCAGATAGTTTTGAGGATTTATTTCGAAAATCTGAGTGGAATTTCGTAAATATATAAACACATAATAAAACTTGGTTTTGTTTTTATTTTAAACATTGAAAAATTTAATGTTTATCTCTAACAGTATATTAAAATGTTTTACTGTTTGTTATTATAACACCTATATAAATACGAGTTAAAGAGGGAGCTTGTTTGGTTTTGCTAGATGTTCTAAAAATACCAGCTAAATAAATCCTTTTTAAACAAAGCCGTACGAACTGAAATATCTTATACGTTATGTGATAGACTACAAAGTTCTCTAGGATAGGAAAAGATTGTAATGCCTTTAAAGTGAGCTCTAACTATGGCAATCCTGTCTTATATTTTCAGACACAATGTACCTAGTACTACATGATCTAATGTATTGCTTCTCTTAAAAAAAGTAGTGCATGATAGGAGAATTTGACTGCTATTTGTAGTAGGTCTATTTGTAGTAGGTTGGTTATATCTATGGAAGGTTGAAACTGCGTCAACTATTTAGATTGAGACCCATACTGCACACATATATATGTAATTCAAAATATGTACAACAATAAGCCACAAAATAAATGTTTATTTTTCAAAATGGAACACAACAGTAAGATGGAAAATAATGTTTATTTTGTGAATTACCATTTTATATAAGTGGATGGGATAAAGTGGATAATTTCTGATTTCTTCTTTTTTTTTTTTTTTACTTGTCTGAAACAACTATATTCCAAATACTGCAACATGATTTCGTACTGTTGCGATATCTTTGGAAGTAAAAATTAACATAGTTTTTGTTGAGAGTTAAAAACATGGTCGAGTGATATAATTGTTTTTTTGTTTTTTTTAAGTCAAGAAATTTTTCGTTAAATTTGATCCGATTGTAATCAATTTCGAGGTTGCTAATAAAAATGTCTGGATAATTTTTGGTAACACTCAAAATTCTTTTCTCTGTGGGATTCAAAGTCAAGTTTTTCCCACATTAACGTCCAATTTGATAGTCTTCAATTTTCAAATAACTGATGTCTAAGATGGGGCGAAATGTGTAATGACTAATTTAATTAATTTCCTTTTTCTTTAAGTGAATGGTAAGTACATATTTCAGGAAGTCAGACCTTCCAGCGGATCTTGAAGGAGCTTTAGAGAATATCTTATTTTGAGTTTATAGATGTAGTCGACTTTCCTTAATTCCACTTCATGTACCACATCTCATGATCCTCTTTTGTTGCATTTCTGTTTTTTTCTAATGTCTAAGGAGATAATGATGTATATGAGCTTTTTTGTTTTGTTTCAAATGTAATTCTAGAGAATTGAAGAGGCAAATTTTATCTTATTTTCTGTTACTCATTTTGAGCCACCTAAATTTGTCGTTTGTAAGCTCAAAGAGAACGGCGATACGAGGAAGTTCCTGGCTTTGGATAAAAGAAAAGACAGGAGCATCAGATAATTTTATTCAGCATGTCCCCTCTCAGATTCACACACATATTACGGTCCATCAGCTTTTCTAAGCACTGCAAAAGAACTCAGAAGGTTGGGCTTCCAAGCAGGCCTTTCGCGTCACCCTTAAAGCCAGGAACTTTTCAGAAACCCCGTCTAAATTTTCTGGCATATATATTTTCTGAATATATATTATAGTGCCTTAATGCACTTAAAGAAGGTCATTTGCTTCGCTGATGCAGTTTTTGTAAGGTAGTGAATAATTGTAACTTATTTCCTCAAATTGAAAATGCAGTAAATATTACTCATTGTACCCCACCCAACCCCTATATTTGAAAAAAGTTTTCTATTTCTTTAACTGCAAAGTATTTGATCACATCCTCAAAATTAATCTTACGTAACACATCTACTTCTAAACTTAGTAGTGATAAGGCATCCCAAATAATATTTTAGCAAGTTTAAATTGATTTCATTTGAGCCGTAAACCACTGACCATTTTTGTGGTGCACCCCCCCCCCACTTCCGCTGATGACCTGCCTATTTTGCTTAGCACTTGCTTATTTTACTTCGTGGTAAATCCAGCCCTTCAACTGTTTAAACTTTCACAATCGGAAAGCAATCATTAATAGAGAGTTCAATCGATTGACTTCTGTTAAAAGGTACGGTAGAAATGATATTTTGTCCTTCACAAATAAAACGCATTATAAGCGAAAGTGAAACGAAGCGAACACGAATTTGAATAAGGATTCCGAACAATGATTTACGCAAGCAATGTAGTTATTGTTTGATTTATAAATAATTTACTTATTGAAAAGTGATAAAACTGTTCAGTCCGAATTAAATACTTTGCAATTATCGCTTGCGTCCCTATATGTTTCGTTTTCAAATCCGACAGTAAACAACTGCCAGTAATATACTGGGGCTGATTCAATTTATATCATTCCATTCAAAACTACATTGCTTTCTTCTAAACTTAAAAATCAGTTTTACAATTCATGCATGTATACGTGTGTGTGTGTATGTCTGGTGTGTGTGTGTGTGTGTGTTTGTCTCTGTGTGTGTTTGCCTCTGTGTGTGTTTGTCTGTGTGTGTGTGTTTGTCTCTGTGTGTGTGTGTGTGTGTGTTTGTCTCTGTGTGTGTTTGCCTCTGTGTGTATGTCTGGTGTGTGTGTGTGTTTGTCTCTGTGTGTGTTTGCCTCTGTGTGTGTGTCTGGTGTGTGTGTGTGTGTTTGTCTCTGTGTGTGTTTGCCTCTGTGTGTGTTTGTCTGTGTGTGTGTTTGTCTGTGTGTGTGTGTGTGTGTGTGTGTGTGTGTTTGTCTCTGTGTGTGTGTTTGCCTCTGTGTGTGTGTGTGTATGTCTGGCGTGTGTGTGTGTTTGTCTCTGTGTGTGTTTGCCTCTGTGTGTGTTTGTCTGTGTGTGTGTTTGTCTCTGTGTGTGTGGTGTGTGTGTGTGTGTTTGTCTCTGTGTGTGTTTGCCTCTGTGTGTATGTCTGGTGTGTGTGTGTGTTTGTCTCTGTGTGTGTTTGCCTCTGTGTGTGTTTGTCTGTGTGTGTGTGTTTGTCTCTGTGTGTGTGTGTGTGTGTGTGTGTGTGTGTGTGTATGTGTGTGTGCGTGTGTTGTACTTTCACCACAGCTTGCCCATGCCGATCAGCCATTTGATCAAAGGTATTCCAGTGGTAACCTGGTTGGATTATTTTCCTTACGTGCGGGGAACTCAGGAGAGCATAATCTAATGTCTTGAAGGTGTGATTTGAGGACAAGGAAGCAGCTATTTCACCACCCGAAGTTATCCCGCAGACGCCCCCTCGATGGTTCAAGGCCTTCGAAGTGTCTGTAGTTGTATATGTGTGAGGGCGCGTGGCTTAGTGGTTAGGGCATTCGGCTCATGATCGTAAGGTTGTGAGTTCGATTCCCGGCGACGCGTTGTGTCCTTCAGCAAGACACTTTATTTCACGTTGCTCCAGTCCACTCAGCTGGCAAAAATGAGTTGTACTTGTATTTCAAAGGGTCAGCCTTGTCACTCTCTGTGTCACGCTGATTATCCCCGAGAACTACGTTAAGGGTACACGTGTCTGTGGAATGCTCAGCCATTTGCACGTTAATTTCACGAGCAAGCTGTTCCGTTGATCGTATCAGCTGGGACCCTCGTCGTCGTAACCGGCGGAGTCTTAAGAAGTTGTATATGTGTTGTAATAGTAGTAGTAGTAGTAATAGTAGTAGTAGTAGTAGTAGTAGTAGTAGTAGTAGTAGTAGTAGTAGTAGTAGTAGTAGTAGTAGTAGTAGTAAGGGTGAGGTGGCTGCGTCGTGGGAATGTTGGTCGTAGTCGTGGTGTGAGTTTATAGAAATTTTAAGTAACTCTGACAGAAGAAAAATGTAAACAATTTCTTTTCCCTTTGCCAATTATTTCAGAAATCACCACTTAAGCAAGACAAAATGAGTTGAAATGAAGTTAGAATTTACTGCTGCGATTCAATGTAAGGTAAAAAAAAATACGACTATGTTGGACATTACTATTGTATAGTCTACTAAACATCAGAAACAAATTAATCTAAATCAACATGGTATTATTACGAGGAAAAAAAAACTCTATTCGTTGAAAACAATTTTAAACCAAATACTTTATAGTAATGGTTTAAAATTTTGGTACCAGGACAACAAGTTCGGGGGAAGGAATAATTTTATCACATCGACCCCAGTGTTCAACAGGTATATGTTTTATTGGCCTCTCAATGATGAAAGACAAAGCAGATCTCGGTAGAATTTTAACTCAAAATGCAGAGACGGAAGAAATGTCGGTAACCACTTTTCCCGGCATGCTAACGATTCTTATAATGGTAGCATTTTCTTTATTCACAACTAAGGTTTCACAAACAACATTTAGGACGGTGTAGAACACTCTAAGATCGGGTTACATAAAACGAAGCGTACGAAGCTGTTCTCATTTTGTTAAGAAATAAGAACGACGGTTGTTTTCGTTGCATTAATGTTTGCGTTGGTAATAGTGGTGATGGTAGAGGTGGCGGTGGTGTTGTGGGTTGTAGTGGAGGTTATGCATGAGCAACACCTTTTTCCTCCTGTTATATGAAGTACAGTAACGGTAGCGATTTTATCCTTAAAGGCCACACAAACGAGCTCAAGTTGGTGTTACATATTTTAAGTCTGTTTCTACTCTAGGCACAAGCCCTTGAAAATTTTGGGGGAAGGGGATATAGTCGATTACATCGACCCCAGTGTGGAACTGGTACTTATTTCATCAACCCCGAAAGGATACAAAGCAAAGTCGATCTCGGCGGAATTTGAACTCAGAACGTAGTGGCATACGGAATACCTATTTCTTTACTACCCACAAGGGGCTAAACACAGAGGGGACAAATGAGGACAGACAAACGGATTAAGTCGATTATATTGACCCCAGTGTGTAACTGGTACTTATTTAATCGATCTCGAAAGGATGAAAGGCAAAGTCGACCTTTGCGGAATTTGAACTCAGAACGTAACGGCAGACGAAATATCGCTAAACATTTCGCCCGGCGTACTAACGTTTCTGCCAGGCCGCTTCCTTAGCTCTATTATAATAATAATCAATCGATAATAAACACGCCGTCTCAATCATGCCCACCTCCTCTTGTTTGTGTGGAACGCACATTGTTTGCAGTAATAATGAAGTGTAACTTTGGATTCGCCTTATTGTCGATTATGTCGCAGCACATCACCTTATTGATCAGCTGAGTCCAAGTAGCCTACAGCTATATCAAATACAATGGCGCAAATATCAGATACCAAGGCTAGATTACAAGCTCTAATTTATTATACAATGAACTGGAATTATATTTTCTATCAAACTCAATATTTAAATTTCAATTCTTCCGGCTCAATATTTTTTTAAATGCTATTCTGTTATTCAGCCAGTTTTGTTGTTTTGAAAGTGCTACAGCGGTTTAAGTTTTATCACAGACATAGCATTTGAAATTTAATTCCTCTAGTTCAATATTTTCAAAAAATAATACTTTTATTTTGGTAGCTTTGGTTGTGCTACAACTGCTGCAGGGGTTTGAATTGAAAATTTAAATGTAACACTAATTATTCCATGACAAACATAAAGTTTCTAATTACGAGTAATAAAAGTTATTTTGCCTCTCTATCTTAATTATATTAACACCCTTTTATGTTCTCTGTACAGAAGACATCTAGAAAGAACACTCCCATAAACTTCCCCTGGTGAACTAGTCGCCATTAAGGTGCACTAATCACACACACACACACACACACACACACATACACGGACGTACACACACATACACACATATTCATACACATATACATGGAAACATACACATACATATTTTATTCCGTCATTCAGACCCCTGAGCCACTTTCCGCTTTAATCTCTCTTCCGAACATATAATCCTCATCAGAATATGGGGATACTGATGTAAATATAAACACACACGCACACACCTACACACACACAAACACGCACACACGCACACAAACACACACACGCATAAACAAACAAATGTACACACACAATTCTCTTCATCATTCTGTCCATTGGCCTTCCATCTATAACCGATTTCACTTATATCCCCTCAACCACTGGCTCTCAGTAATTTATTTTCTGAAAAAACGAAACACTGAAAGGCAAAGTCGACCTTAGCGGAATTTGAACTCTTAATAAAGTGTCTCCTTCGCCCCCTTCCTCTTCAATCTCTCCCACTAATTCAAAACTATTTCGAACTCACAACGTCTCCTTAATCCCTTCCTCTTCAATCCTTCCCACTAATTCAAAACTATTTCGAACTCACAACGTCTCCTTAATCCCTTCCTCTTCAATCCTTCCCACTAATTCAAAACTATTTCGAGCTCACAACGTCTCTGATGAAGGGATATCCATAATATCCCAGAAACAGCTGTAAAACTATATTTATATCTATTTCTTTAGAAATGCCCGGACAACTCCTCACAGCCTTGGCTTTGCTATCTCTTTTGTCTATATATATATATATAATATATATATATATATATATATATATTATATATATATATATATTAATGCTAATACAATATCCACATTAAAATCCTTACTCGTATTACTGTCGAACCAAGAGTTTAACTATGGTCTGTCCATTGCACTTACTTAGCGTTACCTGCCACCCTTAGGATCTTCTAGATACCAATATTTATAAATCTATATATGTGTGTGTGTGTGTGTGTGATAATTAGTCGGCTGTCATAATAAAACTCAGAGTTTCGGATGTCGGGGCGGAAGCCTGCTCCGGCATATCGTCAGTTATTAAGTGCACAAAACAAAAGTGCACAAAAATAACTGTTAAATAAAGGGAAATTACCCGAATAGGGAGAAACTGAAAATACTCGAAGGTAAACCCACGCTCATAGAATCCGCGCATGCGCGCATGTACATACACCTGTAAGTGATATTCCATAAATTCAATAGAAAAGTAGAAGCTAATCAATAAGCAAATCGCAGAAGTGCGACGACGAAACTTTTGGTATCTCAAAGGAATAAAATATAAATATAATATATTTTTTATTCTTCAATGGTTAAAATTCATATACATATACACACATATCATACATGTATGTGTACGTATGTAGGTATGCACGTATCACTTAGCGATGTTCCCAATAGTAAAATACTTTCAAATTAAGAAAGTTCAAGAGAACACCTTTATATTAGTTTCAAATTTTGGCATAAGACCAGCAATTTGGGATACACATTTAATCGACCCCGAAAGGATCAAAAGCAAAGTCGATCGCGACGAAATTTGAAGTCAGAATTTGAAGACGGCCGAAATACTGCTAAGCCTTTTGTCCAACGTGCTGCCTTGGAATTTCTTTATATAGACATTTATGTTTGTAATTATATTTATTTATTTTAAAAGATCTATTCATTTTTTTCTACATATTAATATTTTTATTTCTACTTATATTACTTTTTATTTATAGTTATATCCATTATTATTTCGTATTTATATCGTATTTATTTTCAAAAAAAGGATGCTGAAACCTTATATAACTATATTCGAGATATATGCATCTTTTGAACCTAGCTATAACAGAATTTAGATTCAATTAGAGTAAAGTCAGCAACAGATATGTTGTATCGAAATCACCATCAGTAACTTGTTTGATGTTTGTTAATTTCAACACTGTGAACTGAAGATAAACTAGTTGTAGGTTTCTATCTATTCTATACTATTTTATTTCTTTTGCTTCACTGGGAAAGAAGATATAACCATACACGTTATTGCAAGCAAAAATAGTACATAGAAATTAGAATTCATCAGCTCGGAAATAAGAAATAGAATATAGAATCTAAAATATATCCGCCTCGCTGTTTAAAACAAATAACACTCATGTGTCGATGGAGATGCGATATAAAGCGAGAATACAAAAGTATTAAGTAGGAATTCTCTCATTAAATGGGGACAGCTTTCAACTATTTCGTGATAAAACTAGACTGCGCGCTATAATATTCATATCGATATTATCAAACACGCATATACACATTCACACACACACACATACATACACACACATACACACACAAACACACGCGCGCGCGCATGCATACATACATGTTTACAAATACACATGCACAAGTGCACGCAGTCACATCCGAGATATTACAAGTTCTATAACAATGCTTACGAACTTTTCGACAGATGCTAAGCAAAATATACCATAGAGCTAGGTCTACGTCAGCACGCACATACCATAACGTTTTTATATCTCCCTACCGTATAATTCAGCCAGTAACCCACACATATCTTTCCTCTCATATCAACTCCAAACGAACAAAATTATCTTCATCCTATTTGACATCATGCCAACGTATACATCTTCCCAGCATACTAAATATATTTTAAATATACACTGTGGTGTTCATTATGCTAGCACATGATCATTATTATGGATGGAATTATGGGCTCTCACGTTATTTAGATCTACGAATGTCCATCTGTTCCATTAACAGGACGACATACTAATTGAATTAGCGAGCAAAGTATTACAAATTCAGAATATAACAGTTACGTGAGATACATTCGAAAGAATATGTAACAATGTATCGATACAACATAGAGACATCACACATGGCAGATATCACCGACGCAGTATATTTCAAAATATATCACAATCATATCATACAACGGTAGTTACCATCGGTACTGCATATTATATAATATAGCATGGTTGCACACAATATATCCTACATAGATATAACATCACACAATATATTATATGAAACATTACAGGTTCGACATATTACGTATAAGCAAACACACACGCACGCATACACACATACACAAACACATACAGTATATCAATAAAATACACAATATTGTCACACAAACTCTAATGTCACCTACATTGTACATCACAGACAATACAACATATAGCTCAGGCAATATATCATCTTACGTAGAATGCATATATATATATATATATATATCAGTTTAAAACCGACATGACTGGTATAATTCTTTTTTATTATATACTCGATAAAAATTGTTAAAAATCAATTGTACTTATCGGGTCTTGTATTTTGAATCAGTTCTCTTTAGTAAGAAGAACCAAACACACGCTGCAATTCACTTCTTTAGTCTTCAATTATTTGTCAGAGATATCAGTTTTTCGTCCAACTCAAACTTATTCATTCATGATAACTGCATTTTGTAGAACCTATTTAATATTATCACAATGCATTTCCTTAAGGCCTTTTAAACACCTTTCAGGTTTTTCACACATTCAGAATGTTATTTCCTTCATATTATTGTATTTGGGGGGGGCGGGTGCTCAACAGACAGACTGACTATAGCATTGTTCTACATATTGTACATCATTTCTCGCAGTCTATATGTATAACAACAGCTCTGAGAGGCAAATACTTCCGGTTTTTAGATATGAGGAAGTCTGTTGTTTGGTTACGTTTCTACATTATCAGTTCAAAATATTACGGGAGATGATCTTGGTATTAAATATTCTACTATCCATGAAATAATTAAATATTGAATTTTATTTAACTCATTAATATAGATATGTATGTGTCTGTGTGTGTTGGGGGGTATTGAAAGATTACAGAAATAATTTTTTTCTTATTCTCAAACGCGTGGTAATGCGAATAAATAGTGTGATCAGGATAAATTATCCACACCTTGCAGAAAAATACGTTATCAGCCAGCCGGTAATGCATTTGAGAATAAAAAAAAATTATTTCTGTATCTTTCAATACATCACAACGCTTCTGAAACAAACTTCATTTGTTTACTTTCATCATAAGTTATAAATAAATAAATGTATGTATGTGTGTGTATGTATGTATGTATGTATGTATGTATTTATGTATGTATGTATGTATGTATGTATGTATGTATGTATGTATGTACGTACGTCGTATGTATGTATGTATGTATGTATGTATGTATTTGGAGCATATTCCGTTCGGAACGGAGAAGAGTACAAAATATAGCTTGTTCACCCTTAGAATTAACAAATAGCTGGTAGTATTACGATATGCTTCCAAGTCTAGATTTGGGCATTCGATTGTGTGTGAAAATAAAGTTGGATAAGATATAGTCAACAAGAAGGAGTACGTTTGGACAGTTATTTTTTTAATCACTACACATGTTTCTATATAACATAGTTCTTCATATATACAGGAATTTGAATATGCAATGGGATCCAGTCGTATTTCTTCAGGCAACATTCAATTGCTGTCTCCGTTAGTTATAAAACCTTCGACTTCGATGCTAACACATCCATCTCTCTTGTTTCAATTCAAGCAATGCAGATATCACCTGATGAAGCGCAACTGGATCCCATTATACAGGTAAAAGGTTGCTTAATCAAAATTCTGTGTATATGAAGAACTATGTTGTATGGAAACATGAGTAGTGATTAAAAGATAACTGTCCAACCGTACTCCTTCTTGTTGACTCTATCTTATTCAATTATGTGTGTGTGTGCGCGCGCGCGCGTGTATGTGTGTGTAATGACTCAGAAAAAAACAGTGACAAATTTATGCAATAATGCGAAATATATTTCAATTTTAAATACTGTGTATATATTATTCAAATTTCCCCTTATTTATATTTTATAACTATTGCTTATTTTCCTTGCTTTATTTTTTAATCTTACTTAAGTTAAGAATGAAAATCAGAATTTATATTTTAACGGGCTAAATAATTAAAACCCTATTGTGTGGCATCTAATAAAATCATTATGTAGATAGATAGATAGATAGATAGATAGATAGATAGATAGATAGATAGATAGATAGATAGATAGATAGATAGATAGATAGATAGATAGATTGGTAGATAGATAGATAGATAGATAGATAGATAGATAGATAGATAGATAGATAGATAGATAGATAGATAGATAGATTGGTAGGTAGATAGATAGATAGATTGGTAGGTAGATAGATAGATAGATTGGTAGGTAGATAGATAGATAGATAGATAGATAGATAGATAGATAGATAGATAGGTAGGTAGGTAGGTAGGTAGGTACGTATGTAGGTAGGTACGTATGTAGATAGGTAGGTAGGTAAGTAGGTAGGTAGGTAGGTAGGTAGGTAGGTAGGAGGGTAAGTATGTATGTATGTATGTATGTAGGTAGGTAGGTAGGTAGGTAGGTAGGTAGGTAGGTAGGTAGGTAGGTAGGTAGGTAGGTAGGTAGGTAGGTGGGTGGGTTTGGGGTGGATGGATATGTATGCAAGATTTAGTTATGTGATGAGCAGTAACAAAATATTTTGATTCAGTTCTATGTACAATTCTTCGAGATAACCACTCTGTAATATTTGATATCATTAAAATCAGAGAGACCGCTTAGGTACTAGAGTAGCAGCCCTAATATATGATTGGGGAAATTTCCTGGTGCAGTGATTTACGTCTTTTATCGTTCTGGTTTCAAACGTAATTGATGTGCAAAATATGTACCACTAAATTCACTCGCTCCAACATTTGTTTACATGTATGAGATTGTCTACGAAATGTAGGGGCCATAAATCACTTGAATTACCTTTCCGTTTGTTCTTCCTTTGGAATATAAGACTATTACTCTGTATGAAATTGAACCAATATTACAAGATAGAAAGTTCGCTTTAATCTACAATTGATGCGTATAGCCATATAGAAGTAGTTCCAGAAATATTTCATACTTGGAGATATTAAAACTTCAGACAATATACCATACATCGAATGTTCTTAGTGCATTTATTTTCCTACAAAGTAAATTCATAAGTTACAGAGATGCAATTTCCCGCATCAACTGATATACAGTTCAAGAAAGCAATTTATCAATAAAGAGGAAATTATATACATCTAATAGTGTGTGTGTGTGTGTGTGTGTGTGTGTGTGTGTGTGTGTATGCATGTGTGTGTATCTGTAAATATATATTGTTATAGTTTTCTTGATATACTTAAAACTTTTAAACTTCTATAACCGATATCTCTTCCGACAGATAAATCTTTGTTCACCAGTTTTATTAGTCAGGATTACAGGAGCATTATCCTGAGTATACCCTCTACACAATTGCTTTATATCTTTAGATTTCCTCTAATCTGAACTTTGTAGTAATTCTGTTACCAAGTAAAAAGCCAAAAATTGATTATTTTTCAATAAGCTCAGTAACTGATTGTTGACTACGATCAAATGTTAGACAGTCATAATTGAAACTAGTGACTTGAAACAATTCCATTTTGCTTCTGTTCTTTGTACACTTTTATTTACTACCTCAGGGTTTAGACGCGATATCCGTAGCAATTTTTTTCATGGACATTATCACACATGGTGATAAACGAAATTAATTCGTTTAACGTTATTTAAAATTGTTAAATAATAATTTTCTAGTATACTCGTGTCGACAAAAGTAACAGTTATTGCGAATGAGGCTTCCACTCAAAATAGCGCATGAAACCATTGATACATTTTTACCTAATGAGTTTGAACTTTGTATTTAATGTTAAGATATTACACCTTGATAATACACTTTGATATCAGCCAAAATTAGGTGAATTACAATTTGTAATGCTGCTTATTGGAAATGATGCTTCACAACATTAGCAACCCTTTTTTTCAATTGTAATTGTTTTTTCCAATGACAGCACTTTTTTTCAGTTGTAATTGCTTTTATTTTTTTCCATTAATAGTTTAAAAATTTGAATGAAAAATTGATAGTATTTACGAAATATTACAAATGTATTTAACAAATATTGAAGGATTGGTTGTTTCATATTTTACTAAAATTGCGATAACACGTAAAATCCAGGGTAAAACGGTAAAACGAATAAATTTAAAATTATTTTTTGTTCATGCCCTGATTCGTATCTTAGTTTGTATATATACATACACACGCGCACAACAGGAATATTAGCTCAAGACGCACAGCAGATAAAGCTATAAATAATGTAAATAATAGCATGTAAATATGCTTTCTACGATGTGCTTCGAGAGTGAATATAACAAAAAATAAATTATTTCACGTTCTCTCGAAAGATTATAAAATCATTATGACATCATATATATATATATATATGAACGTATACGCTTTAAATTTGTGCTTGTGTTGAAACTGATAGCTTATTCAACTACTCTTCAATAAATTCTATTATAGAAAATTACATAAATGTATTCCAGCTGTGACCATCCAATCAGCATATCATTTAATATATATGCAATGTACATGTGTGTGTGTGTGTGTGTACATGAATATATTTTTAAAATAGTGTAATATATCAATAAAGTATATTAAAATATTTACTCTTATTTATTGAAAGTTTTCGTGTTTAATGTTTTACTTACTAGAAAAGTAAACTTTTGCTTACAGCTGGAACATCTTTGCGTTTTTGTTTTTCTAATATTAAATTTTTATATATGAATTCATATGCTCTTGCCGAAACTTATATACAGGAACTAAATCGCATAACAGCCGGTAAATACTTTTCGTTATTCAGTTCTCATATTACATTTGTTAATGATCCATGAGAATTTCAAGTTTCCCCTTCTTGTTATCTGAATATGGAAACTGAAGTTAACTCTTTAATCGAACCCACATTTATTTTCTATTCTCATACAATTGCTCATTCCTTATTTGCTATCAAGGCAAAGTGATAAAGACTCCATCCATTCACTCGCTTTCATTTAACCCAAGTCACCCACTCTCTATTGCAATTTGACAACCTCTTACTTTCACAGTCTATTTAGCGTAACAGAGAACAAAACACTAAACTTTATCATGATATCTGTGTCCGAATCATGCATTTTCTTCTATCACCAACATAGAAGGTATAATGAGTTTTTTTGTCAAGGAAAAAGGGCAGTACCCATAGATTTTTCTGACTGCTTTACAATGACCGATTACTAAAATATTGTTGATTTCTAGCATTGACCTAATGCATGAACTTTGAGGAATCGAAAGATCTACTGGTTCGACACGAGTATACGAATAGCACGTTTTAGAAACCAGCTATGATTTGAACCAAAACGCAACTGAACGTAATTAAAAATTGTAGGTTATTGCTCCTGATTTTGATAAGTAGAATAACGTTTGCACCAACGGAGTCTATTTATTTCCCTCACTATTTTACCATTAAAAAAAACAAGCACGAATTGTAGTCATACTGGGTACGCAATGCCAGAAAATAAAACAGGAGAGTCACGGTAAGTATTGCTTTGATCATAACAAATGCAGCTTCTGACCCGATTACGGCTAAGCAATAACCTTAAAAACAACAACAAAAATTAGTAGTTTTATTGCAATTATAATTATTTTTTACTAAGATAATTCCGACACACTATATTGAAGAACTAGTACTTGACAAATATTAGCATGGAAGTTTGTGTTTAAATTGTGGAACCAAGATTAAAAGATGTTCTACCATTCTGTCAGCTAACAGATAAATGAATAAAACGAATATGCCATTCTATCATACATATCTATCATACAATTTTACTCACGTGAAACCCTAATTTGTTGAAAATAAGCTTTAGTAACTTGATTGATAACGTTGGGTCTCTCCTTTCCCAGTCGACATACAATGTCTTAAAGTATAGAAGTACATTTGATAATTAAATAGAAACGAAAGATAAGCCACTCCTGAAGCAAACCAGATGGAGTGTTTATCACTGGTTACTTCAACTTTAAGCTTCACCGAGACACGTCTTCTGTAAGATAAGCCATTTGTATGTTTGCAGATTAGTTCCGCCTACTTTCAGTTGGATTCGTTTTATCAAGTCCAATGCGATGACTAAGACAGATCGATCTAAACAATATGTTGACTTCAAAGCAGCAGAAAATCACGATTACAGAAATCTTATAAAATGCACGAAAATAAGTGACATTTTCGAGACTGATATTTCACTGCAGTGAATGAAATTACACTTTACTATGTACAAGATCCTCATTGACAAATGTTGTATAATAAATTCATTATTAGACTGAGATTTAGTGTATGTGATTGTATTGATTTCTGATTTTGGTACCCAACCACAAAACCACAATGTTGTAGGGATTGTCTATTGGTTATGGGAAAAACATCCGTATAATACTGGTAGTATAATACAAGCCAACGAGTGAGCCATACTGTGGTTGATCAAATTACTAGAAATAGCAGCAAAATCTCCCTCGAATTATATCCCAACTGTCTTAAAGAAAAGATTGTGGATTCGATTCCTAGACTGAAAAGAGCACTATGCCTTTGAGCAAGGTATTATATTACACATATCTCCAGTCTACCCGGATGTAAATGAGCGCCAGGCAATTCCGATAAAGCTTTCTCTTCTTTCCTCTTTATATCCTCGATGTTTTGTGAGTTCAAGCGTAGGCGAGTCGAGAAGGTGTTTGAATGTGCTTGCGAATATAATGGTAGCTCCTGTCAATTTCGACGTATGTGTGTTTGAAGAGCAGTATTAAAAGAGACAGCGAGAGAAGACAGTTTTTAACAAATGGAAGAACAAAAGAATCTACATCTACTTGCCATGGATGCGTGAATATAATTTGAGTGATTTTGCTTTGAAGGCGCAATGGGGATACTGGTGATTTTGATTTTGCCTGGGATTGAGCCTGTTGATTGCAGAATATAGTTCTTTTATTGTTCTTTTTCTTCAACTCAAAATGTTTTGATGCATCATGACACATTTTACGCTATGCTGATCCATCTAGGCAATAAATTTCCAAGATGTCAATTTAAGCTGTAGAGGTTTTAGTGACTGCTTGAATAAATCCTTATACCTAAGAACAGATATACATCTACTGCGATAACCCTCCACATGTTGGCTATACAAAATAATTTTTGGAATGTGGTCGTCTTTCATTGAAACATGCCCTATTCATCTGCGCTGAATTATCAGCAGTATGCTTCGAATACAGGAGATTTCAGATTTTTCGAAGCTTTTGATATTTCATATATTATCTTGCCATCTTAGGTTGCAGATATTGCGCAGACAGCACATATGAAATGTTTCAAGTTTCTCTACACGTTTGTAGTAGGGAGTCCAAGCCTCTGCCCTATACAAAATTGTACTCAAAATAAGGATTTGTATACACGTATAATTTCTTTTCAAACTGACACTGTATTCGCGAATTCAGTGAAAGCGTGATACTCCCTTGATAGTTAAGCGTTTTCTTCTCGTATATAAGCGCGTGTGTGTGTATTGGTATTATATTATATTATATTATATATATATATATATATATATTATATATATATATATATACATACATACATGCATACATACATACATACATACAGACAGACAGACAGACAGACAGACAGACAGACATATATATATATACACACACACACACAAATATATGCATATCTATATTTATAAAACTGAGAATACATGTATGTCAGTCTGTGTTTCTGTATTTTGCATTGCCAAAACTCGAAAACTACCCAACCGATTTCATTCAAATTTTACACATGCTTTACTTAGGGTCCATGCAGTGTCACGGCCCAAAGCAATTTTCATCTTCTTCCTTAATGCGAGCCGGGAGCAATCTCTTACTTTTGTGTTGATATATTGAGAAACATTTTTATTAATAATATATAAATCATCATCATCATATAACATCCATGTACCTCGCTGAAGTACAAATCTTGTGAAGTGGGGTCAGCTTCATGGTACTGCGTGGTACCTTAGGCAAATGTCTTCTACTACAGCCTCGGGCCGACCAAAGCTTTGTGAGTGAATTTGATAGACGGAAACTGAAAGAAACCCATCGTATATATATGTATATATGTGTGTGTTTGTGTGTGTATTTGTGTATGTGTATGTTTGTGCGTCTGTGTTTGTCCCCCCAACATCGCTTGACAACAGATGCTGGTGTGTTTACGTCCCCATAACTTAGCGGTTCGGTCAAACAGACCGTTAGAATAAGTACTAGGCTTACAAAGAATAAGTCCTGAGGTCGATTTTCTCGACTAAAGGCGGTGCTCCAGCATGGCCACAGTTAAATGACTGAAACAAGTAAAAGAGTAAACAGTAAAAGAGAGTATGTGCCAAAAATTTCTGAAAAAGTGAAAAATAAAGAAATTGTTGGGTGGGGTGTTAACATTTTGAAACTGCGATATCTGCATTTATTTTTTCAAAATCGGAATCTCCATAGCCGAAAAAAATAAAAAATTAAAAGTGGAGGAGGTGTCGGGTTACGTCTCCGCTATGTGCGCCTTTCTATCTACTGTTTTAATCTTTATTCTTCTATCTACTAATTTTTTGTCCTTTATAAACTGTGAATTCCCTGTCTAGGGCTGTCATACATAGTCACCTTGTCTCTGATCATGGAATACAGAGTGTATGGAGATGCTAACCTATCACTTGGGATGCCACAGAAATAACTGTAAGACATCCAGAAATTAATCAATTAATTACCTCAAATTCACCTTACTCTAATTAAATATTCTAAATTACTTGAGATACTCGTCCTGCTTTGGCTTTTGCTGTTCTTTTTCGTCTAATATATATCTCCTAGCTCCAGCCTCCGCTGTGAAATTGGAACATAACAGATTACCAATTATAGCACTTACACAGCGTACCTATTCTTTTAAATCACCATGAGAAATAACTATATATGTACATTTATATGTGCGTGTGTGTATGCAAATTTATGTATATAGATATACATGTACATACATCCATATAAGCACACGTTACTGCCACAATAAAATGTTTATAAAAGCGAGTTAACACCAATATATGTATAGTATATACGTGAAAACCATACGAAGATATAAATATAGCATAGAAATAAACATATTTATATATGCATATGTGCACGTACATACACACACACATATATGTCTGTAACCGTATGCATGTATACATGCATGTATGAGCATCTGCCGCTTTCAATTTACTACTAAATTTTTAATATTTTTAACATTTTTAACGTTTTATGGAGATTTCCATAAATTATGTCAGATTCTTTTTGCGAGTTATTTGCTGTGAAGCAATTTCACATAATACAATTGTCAAGCTGCTACCGTTGTTAGATGGAACCGCGGTAAAATCAACAACTTATTAATTTGTGAAAAATCGCTTATCGAATTTTGATCAATAAAAATATTCTTCTCCCCCAAAGTAATTTAAATATTATTCATTTCATATTTTCTTGATTAGTTTTTGTTATATTTTAGCGTTAATATTTTTGACTAAGTCTCGTTTTTTTCTAGTTTTTCCTCTATACTTTATTCAAACAAATAAGTAGGTTTAACGTTAGATATTTTAAAGTGGAATTTTGTTTTGGCACTAGAGATTGTTGATACCTACGTAAAATATTATGAGCGTCTGAATACACACATATACACTCATACATATGTGTACAGAGAGAGACATAGGCAGAGATAAGATATATGCGTTCACATAGTTGTTTTTGTTTTGTATTAGGTCGTCAATTATGACATTTGTAGAAAAGAAAAAGAAGTTGGCCAAAGTTTTATAAATACAAGGAATAGTTTTATTCATCAAAGTACGAACCCATATTGCCAATACATTTTTTCCATTTCAGCGTTAGCTTGTTGAGCCCGGAACTGTAAAAGCCTGGCAATCTAGAGTCAATACAATCTTGGACAATCGTTGGATTTAAATTTTTTTCCTATCAAAATGTTAACCTAATTCTGGAAGAAGTGGTTGTCAGAGGAGGCAAGATCAGGTGATTATGATGGATGACGGAGAATTCAAACTCCAAGTCCTGTAGTTTCGCCAATGTTGTTTTTGCAATGTGTGGTCTGGCGTTGTCTTGCAATAAAATAGGAGGGAATCTGTTGACTAATCTAGGCTGGTTTTTTTTTGCAATTTTCTGCATCATTTGGTCCAGTTGGCTGCAGTATACTTCGGCCGTGACTGATGGGCCAGGTTTAATGAAATCATAATGAATCACACCTGCACCAGACCACCAAACACACACAGCTTCTTTTGATTGATTTTGCTTTTTGGATTGTGTTCTGGTGGCTCGCCTTTGTCGAACCATTTTGCTGAACGTTTACAGTTGTTGTATTGGATTCATTTCTCATCACATGTTACAATTCGATTCAAAATTGATTCATTTCTGTGACGAGAAAGTAACATAATGCAGGCTTCCAAACGTTGCTTTTTCTTATTTTCATTGAGTTCATGCGGAACCCACTTATCCAGCTTTTTCACTTTACCGATTTGAACTAGGTGAGTCTATATTATGTGCTAGCTAACATCAAACAACAACGATAACTGACGGGCACTTTGAGATGGATCTGACTCAAAGGTGGTTTTCAGTTCGTCATTATGCACCTTTGTTTCTGTTCGTTCGTATTGCTCATTTGTGAGGTCAAAGTTACCAGAACGAAATTTTGCAAGCCAATTTGATACTGCCTTCTGTGTAATAACCTCAGAATGAAATACTCCATTACGATTCCAAGCTGTCTGTGATGCTGTATTTCCAATAAAGAACTCACATTTCAAAGCTGTACGAATTTCCGACTTATCCATCTCTAAACAAAAATTGCAAAAAGAAAAACGATTTATAAATACTTCATAAAGCACAAAATGAGTTAGAATAAGGAAATAAATGTGTCAGCTTTCTAACAAAAAATAAAGATTGTCAAAATATAATAATGGCGTAAGATAAGCAGCTGTCAAAATTTACCATATACCTTATTACCAATTTCATACTTAACATCCTAATATATTTGTCCTGCTTTATAAGGATAGTGCTCCTGTGTGTGTCTGAGTGTATCTGTTAGCTGGGCACAGAAGCCTCTTGCAGTGGAAACGTTATAAATCATTCTCTCAGCTCTCTCGATTATTCTGTTGATGGAACTAAATCGTCTTTGTTTTCTAGTCTCCTTCTATGGATTTTGCCGATTAGAGATCTGAGTGCTATTGATATTGCATACACTTATACGAATACACTCAGATAAATATACACGAATGTTCACTACAACAAACACTCAACTAAATACGTATGAATACAGACCATTTCTAACATGCCTGGCAACATATGACAACATGCAATAATCATAATGTGTTTGACAATGGAGAGTTTATCAGATGCATTTGCAGATGTATAACGAAAATCTTTATGTGTATGTACGTACGTACATGTACATGTATATGTATGTACGTACATGTGCATGTATATGTATGTACGTACATGTACATAGTAATCTGATATACATCTGATATATATGAAAACACATAAATACATAAACATATAGATATATGCACAGAAACAGTTTTTCTATAGATGTGAGTTCTTCGATTTTTACAAGAGGCTGCCCGAGTACGAAGCGAGAAGCAATAAGTGAACTGGCAAGTCTATTTGTTTAAATAGAATGGTCTAAGTTATACTGGCAGATTAAAAGGAATCACCGGGAAAGGAATATGAGAAAAAAGAAACAAAATTGAAAGTGCAGTCGTAAATAACATCTAAACGGTTATATGTATTTCATAGCAGAGATGCAGGTAACTGTATTCTGACCTGCCTAATGTATGTAAGGATTACTATAAGATGATATTCTGAAATACGGAGAATTTACTTTCAATATACAAACAAGAACACAAAGATTTGTAAAAGAAGATCACTCATCTGTGAAAAGTAATCTACACATTCGGATGAGAAGCGTGCAAGTACACAAGGAAATTGAATTTCATTAGCAAACACTCTAATTTACATTTCCGTCGACGAGCTATTCGTAGCATGCCACTTGTCAAACATTACCAAAGACATCCTTTTTTTGGATAACCTTCACCCTTTAATATAATATATTAACCCTACTTATAGTGTGTTCTAGAACAGAGAAGGCCAATAAGTATCGAAATCAAGATATTCGACAGAAAATGACAAGAAAACATTTTCACGAATATTTCGTTGTGAAATTTGAAAAATGTTAAAGGTTAATGGCGTTTCTCTCTTAATGCATATTAATTGAGGGCTGAACACAATTTGATGATGTGCATTCGCTGGTAATCAATCATGTGTATACAAATGAAATGATTGCATAAGATGATATTATGTGTAATCAACAGGTTAATCAGTTCAACTTTGGTGGATCACTTAGAACGGCAGTATATTCTAACATTCAAAAGGAAATGAGCCTCAAATATATGTTTGTGTGTGTGCGTATGTGTGTATGTATGTGTATATCTATGTATATAACTTTATATATATATAAATTTCTAGAGAACACACTTTTTGTGGTAAGGCGATTTGACGTCTATTTCCAGTGTATAGGATTCCACTTTAGTGGTCATTCTTCTCATTAATTTTATATATATATATATATATATATATATATATATATATATATAGAGAGAGAGAGAGAGAGAGAGAGAGAGAGAGGGAGAGAGAGAATAATGTTTATTTGCCAACGTAAAATAACAGTCCTGTTTAGGACGAATGTTACTCCAGCTGGCTTTTAACGAGCTAACTGTGTTCTTATATTTTCGAACAAGGGAGGTAGTGTCACCACTCAGCTCAAAACAATATCTATGTACCAATGTTTTCTGAGTTATTTACACTCATCAGCACAGATTAATTGCTTGTCAAGTGATGGTGACACTAGTTCTTGTACGAAGTATACACTTTACAAAATGACACACTTACACTGATCTCATAACTAGAAAACCTATTAGTTCTAAATCTCTGAACGTGTGTATTTTCTCAAGCTTTTTTCCCTCACTCCATCTGTTTTCTCTCCTCATTCCTTTATGTAGAAGAGCGTAGGCTTGAAACGTTAAAGACTTCTCCAGTGTTAAAATGTGATGTGGTCTTTTTGTGGACATGGTCAGTCTTAGACAGCACTCTTTTACTCTTTACTCTTTTACTTATTTCAGTCATTTGACTGCGGCCATGCTGGAGCACTAAATCGACCCCAGGACTTATTCTTTGTAAGCCTGGTACTTATTCTATCGGTCTCTTTTGCCGAACCGCTACGTTACAGGGACATAAACACACCAGCATCGGTTGTCAAGCGATGTTGTGGGGGACAAGCACAGACACACAAACACACACATGCATATATATACATATACATATATACGACGGGCTTCTTTCAGTTTCCGTCTACCAAATCCACTCACAAGGCTTTGGTCGGCCCGAGGACACTTGCCCAAGGTGCCACGCAGTGGGACCGAACCCGGAACCATGTGGTTGGTAAGCAAGCTACTTATCACACAGCCACTCCTGCGCACTGTTCATGTTTTTAATCTAATATAGTGGGGGAATAATATTAGAAAGTGAAGGAATACTATTTTTGGTCATGTTGCAATGGTCATGAATGCTCTTATTGTCAGAATATAAATACTGGTAGATTTAAAGGTCTTCTTACAAATGGGATGATGTCGAGTTAAAGTTTTTGAACATTAGATGTAGATTCAGTTTAACCTGATTAGTCTGGTTTTAAAAATTAAACTAGTAAAAGGGTTATGGGTTAAAATTTTAACTCAAGTTAAAGTTTCTAAAATTAGCTTTAAAGTAAACTAAGATGTAGAGGATTAGAGTAAATTTGCAGAGTAATGTGTTATGCCAAAACAAATATGTTGCGGTGACATCATAAACATCAACAACATCGATATCAATAATACCAGTATTATCAATATCACTAATATCAATAAAATAGCAATGGGATAAACTTCCAAATTAATGACAGAAATAACAATATCAATAACCATGGGGTAAAAATAACACAACGATAAGAGTGTAATAGTCCCAATGCTAGATTGAAACTAAAAATTCAAGTTAAAGTAGGATAAATAAAATAGGATAAATATATATATATATATATATATATATATATATATATATATATATATATATGTATGTATACTTTATTTAAAAGCAGCAGAAATATAACAAAAGGTGTTACTCGGAGTTCCATGTTCCCGTTAGTCGGACAGTTTTAAATAAAGCCTATTACTCTACCTCTGGTATTTGAGTACTTTTTTTCCACCCTGTTTCATATTTATGTGCTTACTCCGGTGTATATATATATATATATATATATATTAATTCATAAAAGAAACCAAAATCGTGAGATCTTTCCAAAATCCAAAGAATTTATCAGTATGAAAAAGACCAACAATTGTTTGATCTCAACATCTTCCTACAATCCACAAAACCTTATCTGCAATAAGGATAATTAGGATGAACAAGTATCTTGAAGAAAGCACCCCGTTTACAGAAGAACAAAGGAATGTTGAAAAGACTCATGGTGGCAGAGACCAAGAAAGTTACAACCGAAGATTGTTGAAACGAAATAATAGATCTGAGCATAACATGGATTGAATACTGGAAGGTTTTTAATGATATACCCAACACGTACATCCTGGAAATTCTAGTCATAAGTAAGAGAGCATCAATAAAAAGACACACGAAATGTATCACCAGTAAATGACAGACGCTTTTGCAGTTGCAGACAAAAAAAGGTATTATAAAAACTAAACTCGCCTCTATTAGAAAAGAAATATTCCAAAGGTACACACTTTCTCTCCCTCTCTTTCTTTCTCTCTCTCTCTCTCCCTCTCTGTCTCTCTCTCTTTCACTCTCCCCCTTTCTCTTTCACTCTCCCCCTCTGCTCTTTTTCCTGTTTGAATGATGCCTTTAGCTGACGTATTAAAAAGAACTAGATGTAGATGCGAATGTATTATAGCAAAGCAACCAACTATCTTTTCTATATGCATAATCTCAAGTGGAATGATAAACAACTCAAAGCATCACTGCAGGCTGTACTTGAACTTAAAGAAATTCGTATAAGATTCGGCCCACAAAACGGCCTAAGCAATTGGAAAGATCCTGAAATAAGCGAATTAGAACATACATATACAAGCAAATACAGAGGAATCAACTAGACCTTGTATTATACATACAAATGAAAGAAAACATTGGAAACTAATATTTTTATCGCATTAGATTAATAACTAACACAGAGTGAAATGCAAAACATAAGGTAATAGGCTACGATACTACATATCTTCAAATAATATGCCACAATTAAATTCTCCGTTAGATGCTGAATGAACTGGTGAGTCTTCATAGGAAAACCAGGAAAATAATGATTCACTTAAAAAACATAATCCAAAATCTGACTCTGGAAGACTGTATTCCCCATAAATGCAAGCGGGTAAGGACCTTAGAACAATTATCTACCGTAGGACCACAAAACTATCCAGTAGAGAATGATGGAAAATTAATACAAAGAGCAATGAAACATAAGCAAAGTAAAAACTATTTTTTGTTTTCAAGGAAGCGAACAAATATAAACATGTTGCAAGAAAAAAATAAGTACGAAGTAAAAATGAGTCCACAGGGATCATAAAACGGCTAAAAATCAAAGAATACCATGGTAGGAATAGCAGAAAATAAATTTATAGTATCTGATTTGGCAATAAGGAGTAGCAGTTGAGTTGACTAATACGTGGGACATAAATCTCAAGGGTTCTGTTCTAACCTTTTCGCAAATTTGTGCATATATTGTCTAAAGGAAAACAATATTTTAGCAGGAAAGAATAAGAAAGTTATTACTAATTTAATCATTAGTTTTACTATAATAACATATTAACATATTATTAATTCTGTATTTATACACATTTAGCAAGATACAATTGGAAGTTATTAGTTACTGCATCTCCATCAGTAAATTTTTCGTCAGTATAGAAAGAATTAGCTTGACAAGAGAATAATAAAGTTGTTGGTGTCACAGATGGATAGGAGCTTACTCTGTACATGAAATATAGTTGAACAAAATACCAAACAAATCGCCATTAAATACATCTAACGATAAATTAATATTACTGTTTACTTTACTCTTTCTCCCTACTTTTTTCTTTCTCTCTTTCCAAAATGGTAAATTCTAAAGTATATTTAAGACGCTATGTTCTCAAAGAAAAAAGAAATAGATGAATAAAGATATTAGTCAAGATTTAGCACGAAGGTATATGTATATATGTGCCGGTGTGTTTATATACAAAGACATGTGCGTGTGTATTTAAATACACAAAAATTTATGTCCATACATATTCTCTTTACTCTTTTTACTCTTTTACTTGTTTCATTCATTTGACTGTGGTCATGCTGGAGCACCGCTTTTAGTCGATCAAATCGACCCCAAGACTTATTCTTTGTAAGCCTAGTACTTACTCTATCGGTCTCTTTTGCGAACTGCTAAGTTACGGGGACGTAAACACACCAGCATCGGTTGTCAAGCGATATTGGGGGGGACAAACATTGACACAAACATATACACACACACATACATATATAGACATATATGATAGGCTTCTTTCAGTTTCCGTCTACCAAATCCACTCACAAGACTTTGGTCGGCCCGAGGCTATAGTAGAAGACACTTACCCAAGGTGTCACGCAGTGGGACTGAACCCGGAACCATGTGGTTGGTAAGCAAGTTACTTACCACAAAGCCTGTATATATAATATATATATATTTATATACATATGTATGCATGTATGAATGTATGTATGTTTGTATGTATGTGTGGATATATGTGTATTTATATAATGTTTTGTTCATTGTATATATTACTCATTAAATGAGCTTTTGATTACTTTGAAATAGTTATGTTCGTACATTTGCTATATCCGATCAAATAATTTGAAAATTACTAATCATGGATACGAATCATTTCGTGATTTATTCTCGCGATTTTCAGAGGCTAGGACAACGTTTGGAATGTAGGAGGAAGGGAAAATAAACGTATAAATTTCAAATGTTTCATAAGTAATTCACAAGTGATATTATATATAGAGAGAGGGACACAAAGAGAGAGAGAGAAGGAAAGAGAAAGCAACAAAACGTAGTTAAACAAATTGAATACAACCGATTAATGACCAACAAAAACAGCAGCATTACAAATTTATACTTTTAATGTTGCTGTTTGTTTTTTGTTTTTTAGCTTTTTGTATTACTATTTTATGGGAAGCTTTATGAAAATAAACAAAAGACGAAGGCAGGTGGAATACGAACAAACAATTGTATTAGTATGGCGCTCAGGAATATAAATAAAACAAGTCTTTTACGTTTCGAGCCTACGCTCTTCAACAGAAAGATACACAGAAAAGAAACACGGAGAGAAACAAGGAGAGAAAAAAATGCGTGCAGAAGCTAGCGAATCAACATTTTATGTTCTTCTCTGAGAAATTTTGTTACAACTTTATACTTACTAATTGTTGCAAATTATTTGAGTAATTATTTATGTAACTGTTGTTGCTGTGCTGTGCTGTGCTGTTGAGGGAGCGGTCGTCATCCCAGAGCTCGCAAGACGAGAGAAGTCCGAAACGTGGTCCTTTACTATTCGTAAGACTCGCAGAAGAGAAAGCAGGTCAACCCCCGACACCGAGAGCATCGACGGATCGATGAATGCGCATCCAGGCTCAGCTGTTGCGTAGGAAGTCGGGGACAAGAAACAGGAAGAAAGAGTAAGAGAAAGTTGGGGCGAAAGAGTACAACAGTGGTCGCCACCACCCTCTGTAGGAGCCACGTGGAGCTTTAGGTGTTTTCGCTCAATAAACACACACAACGCCTGGTCTGGGAATCGAAACCGCGATTCCCCCGACCGCGAGTCCGCTGCCCTAACCATTGGGCCATTGCGCCTCCGCTGTTGTTGCTGTAACTACTGCTGTTCCTTGCCATTGATATTATTGCTGTTTTTGCCATGCTTGTTCTTGTTTAGCTCCCGATCAACCTCGATTGATCTTCCAAACTTTCATATGAATAAGACCAAACGTGACCATCCCGAAGTTTTTGGTGGGTGGGTAGCTCCTCGTCCTATATCATCCAGTGTGTCCTTCCATTTCTTTAAGACAGCAGTGTGTGTGTCTGTGTCAATTGAAGGAGATTTGTTTTGTTTTCTTTTAATTATTGCCGGAGCAGCCACGCAGTTTATTCCGTTGACTTATTGACAAGGAACAATTATTATTAATGTTACATACAACTACTGTTATTGTTTTCGTTGTTGTTGCTGCTACTATTGTTATTATTCTTGTTGATAATGTTTTTCTTACTTCTTGCTGATAATGTTTCTCTGACTGCTGCCAGTGTATATCATGTAGCTTAATTGAGTATACTTATGACCAAAAGCGCTCCAAATATGACTATTATGTCTTTCTTATACCAGGAAAAACATTGCCTATGGGTCCTTCCTTTCCAAGGACAGGATGTTACTTGTGAGAGATTTGGCTGTTCATTCATGCACGTCTCTCGTTGGGTGGTAGCTGCTGTTTCTGCCCTGAAACTAGCTTAAACATATTTTATTCAGAACTGTGTTACTATATTTTAACCTCAGGAAAACATATTTTCCAGCTGGTTAACGACACACAACCTCTCTATCTACTTTTTTGCCTCAATGATCCTCGTTATATATTTTATACACTAGAGTACGTGCATTTCTCGTCTGTAGCGTTTCAGGGGATGGCAACAGTCTCGTATTGCTGTCACTTTTTTAATCAAATTGTGAAACTTAAATAGTTGTTCCGTTTTAATTTCTAGTTCGGTGACGTTGCCGCCCACTGCATCTGAAAAACGTTGCTTTGCCTTCTCCTCTTGTATATCCTTTGAACTTGCATTTTGACTTTCATTTACTTTTCCAATCTCGGGAAAATCTAGGTTTGATTCAATGTTGAATTCCATGACAATTTTGTTTTTTAATAAAATTTTGCCAAAAATGACAAATTAACAGAAAATTCACAACTTGTCAACGGGTAAAAAAATTATATTTCATAATTCACAAAATAGTTTTTAAACAGTGTTCCACAATGTAATTTCTGCCCCGTAGGGCGAAAATTACTGTCCTCCAACGGACAACAGTTCGATTCACAAATTAACAAAATAATATAAAACAGGTAACAAACCAAATGCGAACTCACATAAGAGGGTAGCAGAAATTCAAAAAAAAAAAACGACGCAAAAAAACGAGTCTGGTAGAGATGGAACCTGCCTGCTAGAGATGGCAGTCAATCGTCCCTACTCACAATATATAAGCCTGCTAGAGATGGCAGTCAATCGTCCCTACTCACAATATATAAACAGAGAAGCAAAAGACAGCCGCTGATCTCGTAACGAGCACAGTAGTTAGTTCTAAAATCTTTAAACAAGGTATAAGTACCAACAATAATAGACGGTAAGATTTTTTGCCACTATAACATGACTGTTCTATATCGATCTGTGTTACTACAGTTTAACTCTATATATTTTGTTTTGTCTAATCTGAAAGTTATACTCTAAAGTCTATTATGCTTGTGTTGTTATATTTTCGACCAGGCGCTTTATGTTACAAACGAAGTTATTTTACTCAACTCTGGTATTTTGCTGTTGTTGCTGGTGATAATGATCGGTGTCATTTTAGCCCCAGCCGCACCACGATCTAATAGATCTATGGTCAAAGGCATTCCTGTTGCGGCCATCAGGTTTTTTCTTCATTTTTCGATCACACTATATCGATAGCAAAACTATCCAATGAGTCCGTCTCTTTAAAATATCAGTTACATGTGGGGGAAATCTGACTACTACTAGCACTTCTCTCCCAACTCTTTGTCAATGTAAACCTCTTCTCTCTCTCTCTTCTCTCTCTCTCTCTTTTCTCTCTCTCTCTCTCTCTCTCTTACACACACACTATGTTACCCAATGCATAAAGTTTTTGTGTTAGTAAACGCCACAAAGCTGCAGTATTGCGCCCAGAGGAAACCATTTTAAAGAGGTATTGCGTTTAAAAACAAAGCACAACTCAAAATTAGGTGAAACGATATCGCCCAGGAAATGAAATCGAACGACAGATATCGATATTTTGCGGTCGTTTCTGCTCTTCACTGTCACACACTGACCCACCTCAGAAAAAACTCGCCCCAGTGAATCAGATATTTGTATGCAAATACTATAAAATCTATTCGCCGACGTTCAAAATTGTCGCACAAGGAAAACAGGTTCGAGGCGGAGAAGTGTGTGAAAGTAAAGAGCGGAAATAATCTCGAAATATCCATATATGTCGCTCTCTTAAACATCTGAGGCGATTTCGTTTCGCTTAACTTTGAGTCATACTGTGTTTCTAAACATAATTTGTCTTTCAAATGGTCTCCCATGAACAACATACCGTAGCTTTGTAGTATTTATAAACACACATACATTAACTATGTGATATTGATAATGTTCATACACACACACACACACACATACATACATACATACATACACGCAAACATACACTCATACACAAACAAGAACACATACACGTACACATATACAAAGAGACCCACACACACATACATTTTATATATATATATATATATATATATATAATAGTGGCGAATATAATTTTATTTAATTTATATTAAAATTGTTTTTATGTATTGGATTAAGTCTTTCTTTGTTTGATTTGCAAAATAGTGGTTTTGTCTCTAATTAATATTATATATATATATATATATACATTGGCTTAGTGCATATAAAACCCGGATTTTCATACATTTTATACATAAATATAAGATATACATATATATATATATATATATATATATATGGAACTTAGCCGTTTAGCAAAAGAGACCGATATAGAATAAGTACTGGCGTCGATTAGTTCGACTAAATAATTCTTCCGTTTAATGTTAAACTCTTTTCTATATAAGCTTCACTTTGATAAGCTATTTGAGATATATAATATTCTGAGTAACATACATTAACGTAAAAGCAGCAGTGATTTAGAAGAAAAATATATCATGTTATGAAGAGACTCAGGTAAATATACATATTTCGTATAGTATTACCAGACAAATCACTATATTACTGGCAAAAACATCGGTCTGCATATGTATGTGTGTACTAGTTTGTATGTGTGTGTGTGTGCGTATATATATATGTATGTATGCATATATGTATGCATGTATGTATATATGTATGTATATACTTACATATTATGTATACACGAGTGTATATCTATGTGTTTGTATTGTCATTTCCATTCATCTTCCTCTTCTTAAACGGGCGTGTTTTAAATTTCTATTTTTTCTTTTTTTCTTTTTTTTTTGCAAAAATCATAATACGTAAATACATTTATATACATATCGAGAATTTGATATAGTATGTCCCTTTTGATATTTAATTAATTCCGTAACGAAAGTAAGCAGATGCACTTGTTGCCGTCCCTCTAACTATCGAGTATTATTTCTGTGATGTTTTTATGAAATATCGCCACAACTTCAAAGCGAATGTTCAGATAATATAAAATACAAAACTCAGCTTCACATAATGTATCTGAGACACTTCAAAACAATTGTTATTAATTATTGTTGAAGTTTTGTTGATTCTCACTGGTGGCAGTGTGGTGAAGAGGTTCCGTTCACAACCATGTGGTTTGAGACTCAATCTCATTACGCGCCCACCCCGGACAAGTTATATCGGAGCACATCATGCACACATAAAAATAGATAGGTAGATAGATATGTTTGTCTGTGAGTGTATGCATACATGTACATATATATATATATATATATATATTACGGAGATGTACTTGCATAGCGAGTGACCAGATCTGAGAGCGTGTGCTGGAACGAAAACAGTTGTGCAGCGTGGAAGGTGTTTATAAGCCATTTAAGAAACACAAAAACCGTTAGATTCACTTCAACATTTAAATTTAATTTGTCAAAATATTGTCGTCGCTTTGAGACCGCGACCTGTTCACTGACAAAATTCTGTGCTGCATATACATATACATATGAAGATAGCTCAAAACGCCCTTGAGCGAACAACCTTGGTACGAACATAAGGGAGATGGTTGTGTCAAAATGGTCTTAAAATCTTTGTTGTAACCAGCATTAACAGGCTTCGGGGTGCAGGGCAAAGGAGAAAAGCGGCTACAAATATACCATCTACACTGGCCCGTAATCCTCAAATTTGCAACATCTGTGGCATCCTTTGCAAATCGTTGGCGGAACTTAAATGTCACATTCGACATAAGCATCATGTCCGACAAAGAAAGAGTGCGTTGTCAGAGCCTCATGCATCGAAACCGACAGGAGAGTCCATCATATACATACATATAGATAGATAGATAGATAGATAGATAGATAGATAGATAGATAGATAGATAGATAGATAGATAGATAGATAGATAGATAGATAGATAGATAGATAGGTAGATAGACGAGCAAAACGCCCTCCGTCCAATGGACGGTGCTGAGTTGTCAAGCATTTAAACCAAATTTTCTCAAAACAACTTGTCTGATCGTCCCGTAGGCCTCCCCTTTGATAAACAGTGATTTAACCTAAATTTGAGACACCAGCAAAAGAAGAAATAAAGATAGACTTTTTTCTATTCCAAAGAAAAACTATTTTATTCACACAAATATGCAACTGAAGAGTTTAAAGTACCAGTAATGATAATGCTGGGAGAAGAAAAGAAACGTGCCTTTAAGCAGTACAAAAACAACAAAAACTGGAAGGTGCAGTTATGTACAGGTTGACGGAAGAAAAGCAGGACAAAAACGGCTTTATCGATCGCATTCTCACCTGGAATCGATATTTGTAATTTTTTCAAGACTTATACACGCCTTGATAAATATATATATATATAATATATATATATATATATATAGCTCCCTTTTCACCCTAAGTTAGAGTTACCACCTTCACTCACACCGCCGGTGACTAAACCCACTGTGGACTAAAAACAAATTTAATTCACACGTGCAAAAAAATGAGCTTAGTTAAACTCGGAACCCCACAAAAAGATAATATTCACCTCGCTCAACGAAACTAACCAGTCTATTACAATAAAATCTCTCCCCAGCGAAATTACCAGCGCGAGAATAAAATTTAATGGAAGACTTACTATCTTTGCTTCTATTACCATCACATATGTATCAATTATTTTCGCAACCTAACCGATGTATCTATTTTCGCAATCTGAAGAAATTCACCAAAACTATTCAATCGAAACGATCGTAAATGTTACCTTCATCTTTATTTCTTTTTTCTTTGTTATCTAAGGCATACCAGCGAAAACGACGAGTTTCCCCTTGTTATTACATCCATTTTTTTCTCATATATATATATATATATATATATATATGTGTGTGTGTGTGTGTGTGTGTGTGTGTGTGTGTGTGAGACATGCATACATATTTATATATACATATATACACATATGTATGCATGTCTGTATATACGAAAGAGCGATTTAAAGGACGCTGTACGCAATAAATTCTGATTTTTTTTTTAAATTTCATCTGTCTGGGAGACGGAAAGCAGAAACCTGGCGGAAATCGATAGTGATTCCCAAAGAAAAGAGGACATATTTCCAAGAGATAAAGAGATTAAATCTCGATTAAAGTATGAGATTTTATCATAATTAGCCAAATTCATTGAATTATTGGAATTATTTTTTTCAGTTTCTTGTATGTAAAATTCTCAAAATTTCCCTTTCCCAAAATAAACCTAATACTTCTTTATATACAGGCGATGAGCGTAAGAGAAAGAGGGAGAGAGAAAAAGAGGGAGGGAGAACGAGGGAGTGAGAAAAAGAGGGAGGGAGAAGAGTTGCCGACGTGAGGTAGGAGGAACGTAATATTTATAACAAGGTTAAAAAGTTAGTTGAAATGAGTGATATTGAGAAAGAAATAAAATGTTTAGTAGAGGGATTATGTTCTGGTGGTGAAATTAAAGAAAGGCAAACAGAGAGAAAGGGGGAAAGAGAGAGACAGAGAGGGAGAAGAGGCAGAGAGTAGTGGTGTTTTTGCCGGCCGATGCATTAAACCTTCATGTAACTGGTGAAAGTGAGAGGTGAAGAGAAAGAGGAGAGAAATGAGAGCGGTATGAAAACGGAAATGGCACGGTTAAAAAATTTGAAGTTAGAGGTAGGGAAAAAAAGAGAGAGAGAGAGAGAGAACTATATAATAAAGCGTTTAGCAGAGAGAAATTTCAAAGCACCGGAAAAATAGAAAGCTAAATTTTCGCTACTAAAAATTTCAACTCCGCCATCACCATAAAAGGAACAGCAAAGTTCCACCGAGTTTGACTTTGCCTTTCATTCTTTCAGGATCGATTAGTAAAGTATCAGTTCAGCACTGGTATCGATGTAATCGA
>NC_043006.1:63155614-63158114 GCF_006345805.1 Octopus sinensis
TCGAATCCGCAAGTTAGCCGTTGTTGTCTTTTCAAACATTTTCATTTCATTTTCGTTTTCACCATCTCCTGCTTTCATCGGCATAGTTTGGATCTAAATTGATTTCGTGCTGGGCAGAATTACTTTTCAACATTAAAGGAAGATAAAGCGTTCATTCGAGAACCCAATAAGTTTTATAGAACGTTTCGTTCAAATTAGACTTCGCGTACGCCTGCACACACACACACACACACACACACACACACACACACACACACACACACACACACACACACACATACACATACACGCGCACACGTGCACATGCACACACATACACAGGCACATATGCACACACACACACACACAACACAAACACTGATACACGCACACGCATGGCTGCATGGTTAAGCAGTTCACTTTGCAATGAAATGGTTTGAAGTTCCGTCCAACTGCGTGGGATCTCGGGCGTGTGTTTTCTACTATTGCTTCAGAGTGGCTAGTACCTTGTAAATGAATTTGTTTATACCTGTGTGAGCGTGTTTAGAGTTGTGTTTATCCCATCCAATCGCTTGATAACCGGTTTTGATTTTTTACGTTTCTGTAACTTAACGATTCAACAAAAAGACCGATAAAGTACCACACTTTACGTTCTAGAGTCGATAACTTTGCTTAAAATAGTATGGCTACAGTCCAACGACTGGAAAATGTAAAAGAATATAAGAATGTAGTGTAGTCTGCACATATATATGTTTGTAAGTTTGCGAATTTCAGTTTGGATGAATATTTCGCGTGAAGTCACTTAATAGCAGATCAGTAGCTTACGTAACGTGATTTCAAGTCAGATCATGTAAAGATGATTATTAGGATCAGCTTGTTGCCTAAAGTGATTGATATTTCTTTAACTGAAAATGCTAGTTTGTAAAACTAATTAAATTCCGGTGAAAATGTGTAATGAGATCAAATCTACAGATTGAAACTGTTTCAGTTTGAGCAGAACAGGAATTAAATGTAAGCTATCGTTTTTACATGACTCTTTAAGCCTTAGTTCCGAGTACAGCTGACTATCAACAACTGCACTAAACATTTAGCTGTAGAAACAATCCAGGTTAACAAACACAAAACTATTTACAAATTGTAGCACGTTTAAGAAAGGTGTATATTGACTAGAAATAAAAGAAATGTATGTCTATATCTTTTATATTTTAATCGTTCCAATCAGTAGACTGAAGCCATGCAAAGGCACCGCCTTGACGAATATTCGATGGAATATGTGCTTGTTTGCTAGTGCCACATAAGTCGGCACTTTAAGGGAGGACGGCCTGGCAATGTCAAATCATATGAACTTATGTGGGTGTGTGCGTTTCTTGAGAGTATCCAAAATAAGTAAGTAGACGCGATCGGCCATCTCAGACCCGTTCGTAGCTCCCCATAGAAATGTCGAACAGTGAATCACCTTTCTTCAGCCAGAAGGAATCGCCGTGAAACAGGATTGCGTTCATGACGATTCTGAAATCGAGCTTGCTTATACAAGTGAATTGCGTAATGAAATCCAAGATCCTCAGGAGAAGCGGTTTCGATATACAAAAAATTTGCAGGCCTGTTTATTCTCGATACCGCGGAGCCAATCAATCACCGCTGCGCTGGAATCGCATTAAATCGACCCTGTGGCTCTTCTAATATTTGAGTTCATAGTATCATGAGTGCGTTTACTGACAATGATCATCTCGTTTTTGGAAGGGTTAATCAGCCTGCATTTGGAGTTGAAGAGGAAATAGGGTTTGTGATCCTTATCTATAACATCGGGAGGGTGTCGTGTGGCAAGGCGGTCCACACCAGACTTTATGTTTAGAATAATGGCTTGCCCATTTGCTTCTGTATTTATGTTATTGTGTGTAGAGTTACTAGTTTTCTTACATATCATGGTGATTGTGTTTAGTAGGAGTCTTGCGTATACCCAGATAAATCATCTTAACACTTGTTGCCCTACACTTAAGGTCAGTGTTCCTAACCACAGGTTGACCTTCCAATCTTATGCAGCCTCTTTACCACCAAATCTCAATTGAACTGCAAAATCTCCCCGTCTGCAGCGCTTTTGCAACCACACTAGCATACATCTTTAATGCTAACACGCACAAATATAAAAAGCATGCATATATATATGTACACACGCGCGCTCATATCCCAAATAAAAACACACGCACGCATGCATACATGTTCTTTCTGAGAGATGCGCACAAATTCATACGTATACAGGAAAGTAAATTCTCACGTTCACCAAGTATCCATATGGAAGCACGCCCACGCATGCATCCTAAACATGTACGTGCACCCACACACACACAGCTGATACACAAGAAGCTGGTATATACAAGTGACACATACACCTACATATTGCTGCACACAATACGCACCTGCACCCATACATACACATACCCTAACAAAGACACACATACGCACCAACGAGCTGATGGCATCATATCTCAGCCACACGCCAGCTTACATACATGCGTGCCCTCAC
>NC_043006.1:63163114-63175614 GCF_006345805.1 Octopus sinensis
TTACACATACTTAAACATGAGAGAAAACCGTAAGTTCTTAGCGTTTACACCTTTTATCTCAACATCTCAGAGTCACTTTAATCATGTTGTTAATTGCTTTCTCTTTAAAATGTATTTACTCCATCAAACCAGTTTGTTCTTGATTGACAGGTGTGTAATAAAACATGTTCAAATTACTGAACACTGAATTTCACTGCGTTAGAGAAACATTTTTGGTGAAAAATTGCCGAGCTTTCTACTATTTACAGATAAATTACGTCTTTAAATAACTACTGTTCACATACTATCAAATTATCTCTCGTTACATTTTATACAGCAATATATATATATCACATCTGGTTTTGAAGAAGTAAATGTTTATTGACGAATAAATCGAAAATATATATTGCTAATTGGTGTCGAAATAAGGGAATGAAAGAAAAAATAAATTTCTTTAATATATTAGAATACTTTTATGTGGCGCCCTCTAGCATAGAGTTGTAGGGAGAAAGTAAAGTGGTTGTTTGTAACGATATGGAGCACTCTCAATGAAAATCTGCATAACTTTCTCGAAACTATTTTCTCTTTGATTTTATTTGTTCTGGTTCACTATCATTATATTGGCCTGTATTTCATATGGCTTTTATGTGCCATGAGAAGCAACTGATGTGAACATTTACCATTGGCTATATTTGTATGGATATCACACTACTCGTTCTACAATGACTCAGTAAACAGATTTCCTACGACGCTATTTCTGTTTATGTTTCATTAACCGAATATCTTTTCATAAGAGATCAATCAAATGTATTCTGAAACTTGATAGAACAACATAAAATCTATGTTGTCTAACCAGAATAGTCTAACGAATGACTTCCTTGTTCTTTCTGCACAATATCTGGCGATGTACCACACCTTTGAATACCATGCTTAACCTGTTCAAATTTTTGATCATATCAATATAGCCTCTTTTTGTATCTTGGTGAGAATTCTCTTTTGTTTTAGATTACCTCTTTTAGCAAGCTACGGAAGTAACTTCTTAATTTTCTCATGAAAACATATGAACTGTAATAGATGACAAAATGCATTCATAACTCTTGTTCACGGAAGTCTTAAATTTTGGTTTAAATAAAATTAGAAGTGAGACTCGTTCTAAAATGAGGAATGAGATATTTAGTTAGAAACGCTTCGGTTCATAGCATCTGCCTTCACATGACTACAAATTAAACGCATCACATCTTGATTGATGCGATTAAAATTTGCATCAATGAACGGGTTTGGGGTAATTAAAGATGTAATACTGTAAATATTATGTACCTACAGAAATTCTTTGGCCAAAATCGAAATTTTTTTCTTAGTATTATCTTAATTTTTCTTTCTGAAAAATACTTTGAAATGTATATATAAGGCTTTAATATTAACAACGAGTGTCTGTGTACGACTATTACGATGGTGAAGTTTTCGGTGGGTTTGGACAGTTAGAACTACATCACTTAATGAATCGTTATTTGTGACTGTATGTGGTTGTATCAAAACTACGATTCCTAGCAAGTCTAGCGATCACCTATAAGATTCTCTCATTGGTTTGTGTTAATAGATGGTTTCATTCGATGAGGGGTCAGTTAGCGATGATGGTGTTATTGATCATAAAGCTGAATTTGTTATATTCCTTTACTGGGTGCTTTACATATTCCCCAACAACTGTATATTTCACTTCAATGAAACAGAAAATGAAGTTGATTCGACACTGGTTTTTCACTCCAGCCATTATGGCGTCAGTAAGTTGTAGAAAACACAATTACTTTGAAATTACTTTGAAACATAATGGTTCTGTATTAGGTATGAGCGCCAAAAATTGACGACTGAAATATTGACCGTGAATGAATATAATGAGACACTGATGTTTCAAATATGCCATAATTGTTTTCTTGAAAAACAAAACAAAGAAAACGAAAGCCAGCTTTAAGATAACTTTTGTCATCAATAACTGTAATAGAAGAATCAGCGGGTGGGTATTAAGAAATAATCTTTTGAGTTCTTTCGAATCACAGCATAAATCTGTTTCGGCTGAAAGAGTGTATTTATCTCTTCTAGAATAATATGCATAAATATACGTAAATTTTACAAATATACATGTTCTTCTTTTGTTCTATGGTTTGGGTGTCAAAAACAAAGCTTAGTTACACGATTAAATTCTGTCAACATACGAAATGAAATTCGAATAAAGTATTAAGTTATCAGCATAGTGCAGTAGAAGTACTGTACAATGGTCAGCATAGTACAGTAGTGATCAACATAGTATAGTAGAAGTAAATAAAATATGAACTGAATTTCTGAATGTACGGTTGTATTTGAGAAAACTACTTTTGTAAAGGCATATTTTCAATAAAGAGAAATGCAAGTCCCGGTTTTAATTTTTTGCTAGACCACGAAGTTATTTAATATCAAAAATCTAGTTTACTTAGTTCCAACTCTTTAAAATTCACCTGTATTTGTTTGATCTAGCTGAAATTTTGCATGTGCAATCATTCATATCTCTATAGATTAAGTGGCAAAGTACAGCTCTGAATTCATTGTGGTTTCTGATTTACAGGTGTTTGAACCGAGTCAAGTGTGAAATGGAGCCTGTTGAGTGTCGAGCAGTGATCCGGTTTTTGTATTTGAAAGGACGCACACCACGGGAGACTTTTGATGAAATGAAAGTAACTTATGGTGATGATGCCCCATTATATGACCTTGTAAAACGCTGGCATCGTGAATTCAAGCATGGTCGGAACTCTGTGGAAACAGCTCCCATATCTGGCCGCCCCCTTCTGACGTTGATGAGGCATCTGTCCGTCAAGTTGAGGCTGCCATTTTGGAAGCTCGACGCATAATTATTCGCCAAATAGCCCATGAGGTCAAGATTAGTACCGGGTCTGTGGAAACTATCATTCATGACCATCTGCATATGCAAAAGGTGTCTGCCAGATGGATTCCCAGGTTGCTCACGCCTTTCCAGAAGCAAGAACGCGTCGAGTGCTCGAGGGTGAATTTGGAGATGTGCCATGAAGATGAGTCAAAATTTTTCAAAAGACTGATTACACAGGATGAAACCTGGGTCCATCACGATGATCCAGAGACCTAATCCCAGTCAATGCAGTGGAAGCACCGTGACTCAACCCTCCAAAGAAGGCAAAGGTGCAGCCCTCCGCTGGCAAGGTCATGCTCACAGTCTTCTGGGACCAGGACGGAGTAGTGATGACAGATTTCCTGGCAAAGGGTACCACAATTGCAGGAGCCTATTATGCTTCACTTTTGGGGAAATTAAGAGAAGTTATCAAAATCAAGAGGCGGGGCAAGATCAGCAAAGGCATCCTCCTCCTGCAGGACAACGCTCCGGTCCACAACTCGCTTGTCGCCAGATCAGAAGCACAGGCGTATGGCTATGAACTCCTCCCCATCCCCCCTACTTTCCTGACCTTGCACCCTCTGATTTTCACCTCTTCCCAATCATGAAGTTGTTTTTGAAAGGAAAGCGTTTCCCAGATGATGCAGCCTTGATTTCTGAAGCCACGTTGAGGTTGGAGGACCAAGCTGGGTTCTTCTACAAAAACGGTCTCCAGAGCCGCATCAAACGATGGGAGAAATGCGTAACTCTGGGTGGTTCCTATGTAGAAAAAGACTAATAACTGTGCCAAGTTTCGTTGCTCTGCTGCTATGGGAAGTGGGTCAGGGGCATTACTTATTGAACGCCCCTCGTAACTGTATCAATTCCTATGCCTAATGGAGAAGGAGCACCAAAAGTAACATAAATGACTTTTGCATAATTTGAATCAACAATACAATGGCCTAAGTAAAATATGGGTCTTTCTGAATAGAGACCGGCAACGGATGCAAAAAGAAAGTCTCTCTTCGTTGCCGCATAACCGTCTAGAAATAGCAGCCACATTTATTTTCAAAATACGTCTTGAAAAAATACTAGATTAGCAAAAATACGTGATTAGCAAAATCAGTAGAATATCGGACAAACTACCTAGTGGTATTGATTATATACTTCCGTTGAATTTACCTTTTATCTCTCCGAAGCTGGTATATAAAAATTATTCGATCCATATTGGGGTCAATAAAATAAGTGCCAGTCTATTAGTATTGCACCTTTGAAGGCAGCGCCCCAGCTCAACATCGGCACCAGTAAATGGTAAAAGAACCGGACTGATATGTTCTTGATATACTTCGTCTGAAAGAAAGGACGGGACTGGTCACTAATGAGACACTTTTGATCATAGATATCCTCTTTTATGGCTGGCTTAGATCGTAAGTTTCTAATAATGGTGAAATCTGCAGTAAATGATTTCGTGTAAAATTTGACTGATTTACAAAGTTTTGCGAGCTAGATTTCAGTTCTTATCTTCTCTAATTCTGAACTACAGAGAATCTAGTAGAAATAAACATCCCAAAATGCCCGATAAGAAATTATAAATTGTTTATTTTTGGAATATACGTTAACTCAGTGCGCACGTTTCTACAGTACTTAGAATAAATATATATACGGCCTAACTAGACACTAAATATACACTCACAGACGCACATATTATATGTATGTAGCAATGAATGCCTGCATGTGTGTGTGTATATATATATATATATATATATATATATATATATATAACATAAAATATATGTGTATACATATGTGTGTGTGCGCGCGCGCGTATAAGTGAATGAGGGAATGCATATGAATATGTGTGAATATACCCTCTGTGATTGTCGTTCATATAACATTAGTTATCACACACGATCCGATCTGTAATTCTCAAACGTAATATACATAACTAACCTTTCAAAATGAACTCTGCTTCGTTTAGTGTCATCACAAAATCAGTAAATTACAAAATCTAACAAACAAAATATATTTAAACGTTGATACATTTAATTCAGAGATTTTTCCAAGTAACTTACTATTTGTTATATCAGTTTACATAAGAAATTTAATCATTTCAGACTCTTAAGTCGTTTTTATAAGTGTGTTTTCCTTTTGAATCATAAAGTTTACGAGACATGAGTGTTATGGATTTACTGCTATATATTTTATTTTCAAATTGTTACTTTTAGCTAATTTTCATGAAACTACAATCTCCTAGATTTTCAAATATTTTCATACATATACATATGTAAATGTATCCACATGTGCATGTGTTTATATGTGTGCTTGTTTATAAATATATACATGCATATACATGTGTGTAAATACATACATATATAAAATCGAAAGAAGCAATAGGATATCATCTGGATATCCTGTTACTTATTTTGATTTTATTCACCTTATTTTGAGTTGTACGGATAATACCGCATTAATTTTTGGTGCCTCAAGTGA
The DNA here is from genome assembly GCF_006345805.1 of Octopus sinensis. Taxonomy (NCBI): domain Eukaryota; kingdom Metazoa; phylum Mollusca; class Cephalopoda; order Octopoda; family Octopodidae; genus Octopus; species Octopus sinensis. Next base: position 63,168,453 of record NC_043006.1, read on the forward strand.
AGTACCTAATTCATCTGAATCTCAGATATATTGATACATAATGAGTGAGAGAGAGAATATAAGGAAAGTCAAGAGATATGAGATGAATATATATATATATATATATATATAAATATATGTGTGAGTGTATGTGTGTGTACATATATATATATATATATATGTGTGTGTGTGTGTGTGTGTGTGTGTATACATGTATCTATATCCTTGTTCAGTTTTATTTCAAGATTTCTTGCCAATAGAAAAAGAGCCGGTTTCTAACCTAGATCGAAGACTCCTCCATTGGAATTTGAACATCAACAACAGATTATTTTTGTTTGTATGTATGTAAGTATGTACATGTGCAGATTTGTATGTTTTGTTTTATGTATGTATTCTCATGCTTATAATTGAGTATCTAGACATGCTCATATATATTTAAGCGATAAACTTCTGGAACGTCTTACAGATTCTTACAATTCCAGTGATGGATTGGATTTGTAGTCTTCGAATTAGCTTTCTCCTTTCTGATTTTGAGAAGCCTCAATTCTCAAGATTGGTATTTAGGCAGGGTGTTACATATCCCAGGGCCCTAATAAATACAGATATAAACCTGAACTTGTAATCTGGATAGAGTAACTACATATTTCTCAATAGTTCAGCGTAGATATTATTTTTTCACTGATCATTAACTTTATATGAACATCCGTTGGGTAGCTAATCTCTACAGCTGAACACTGCTCACGATGTGTTTGCAGTGCCACTACTCATACCAACATTTGGGCAGCTTGATTGGACGCTTGGTGATATCCGAGCCATTCATGTGAAAATCCGAAAAATACTAACAAGCACACATATTTCAAATAAACAGTGATGTAGACAGCCTGAACCTAAAACGTAAAGCTTTCACCGGCTTAACATCGATCCAAAATGCCTTTGAATGTTGTATCATATTCCTTTGACAACATCTTTTAACCAACATGTGTCGCAGTGCATCCCTTGACCAAGTTTGCAGACATGAGGCTGATAACATCATAAGACTTGGAAGGCAACATTCCTTGTCTGATAAACTAGAATACATGTCCAAAGAAGTCACGTGGCTCTACCGCAACGTATCTTCAGATGAAAGGATGAACCTATATGAGCAGAGGTCTATGCATAGATATGTTAGTAGAAAGCTCCGAGATGAGAAAGTCTGAAGGATATCTCACCAGTTTCCAAGGATACAGAAATACCAAAATTACACACTGTTTCTTTGTGGATGACTTGAAACTTTATGCAAAGGATACGCATGAGATGAAAAAGAGCCTTGACCTAGTTACATCATTCTCAAGCAAGGGATGTATTGTTGTAGATTGGTCAGGATAATTATTGTGATATGGTTGTGTAAAAGAGGAGAACTATGAACCAGACTAGCAACATCTCCATCAATGATTTGACTCACGAGGAATGTTACAGGTTTCTAGGGGAGGATGAAAACATATCTTACAATGGCACCTGTAACAAAACATGTGGTGTCACTAAAGAATATTACGGTCGAATAATGAATATTTGGACGTCAGAACTCTCTGCATTCATATACAACACTCACTATAAATACATAATCAACACATTTTATATACTACAAGCAACTGGAGCATATAATTTTACAAAATCTTATAGCAGAGTACAATCTATACCACAACTTACCACTAACTACAAGTTCGAATATATTACAATAATCACAGAACGAAGAATCACCGACTTAATATTCCCAAGTCCCATTGCGACTTTCAGCAGAATGCACGAACAACAATCATTTCACAACAATTAACTTTGAAAATTAGATTTTGAAGAGACACACGCGAGATCGAGTAGGCGTGTCTAAAACTCTTCAAAACATACATATTTATCACATACAAATACTTAATAATGAATTTGTCTAGAAAAACTGCCAAGCCCACAGACATATAGATGCACAAGTATTAGACACTCTAAGAAAAGTAAGGACCTGGGACTATGCTACTGTTGCGTACGAACACGTTGAAGTACATTTAGAGAAGAACCATGTGGTCGATTGTCATAAACAAACACATTCAAGCATCAGACAATAGCATACAATCTCGGCGTTGGCTGGTCTTATACCTTCAGCATTCAGGTATATCAACCACACCTCCCCACGTGCCGACTCCCCTGTATCATCCAACTCATTGGCCCTAAGGTAACGACTGTTCCTAGTACCGCCTCTCCAGAACATCGGTCCCTTTGAATCTTGTTTCTACTCGTTTTTCTTGTACTTTGAAAGGAAAACCAACAGCATCATGTTCAACCTGTATCTGACAGCCTATGGATATTATAGGCCTGCTACTTATATATACTCGCGTGTGTGTGTGTGTGTGTGTGTGTGTGTGTGTGTGTGTGTGTGTGTGTGTGTGTGTGTGTGTGTATGTGTGTGTGTGTGTGTGTGATATATACATGTGCTTGTTATGAGAATTGAGATCATTGAAAGACAAATTATTTATAGAAAAGGGATGAATGTTCAACTCAACAAAATTACGAAACGCTCACACCTACACACAAAATATTTGCTGATACACACAAGTTATGATAGTATGGCTAGAAGACTTTGCTCGGTCACAGCTTCTGTAAATATTGCGCAACGGTTTTTTTGTAAAGCGCTCTTTTGCCACTGTTGTATCTACCTTTTAACAACGGTTGTCACTCAGACATATATTGTTATGTTACTAAGTTGTCCATAAAATATTCTATCTGGCATTGTACGAACCACAGCCGTACAGTGTTATTTTCCTCAAAAGGCTGGATCGGTATAACCTCTACTCAGTATCATAGTATAATTACTATATCAGCACAGACACAACTATCAACACACTCTACTCGTACTCTGGACCTTCCGACCTTCTTCTGTTGACCGGTTACTGGTCTATTTATAATGGCTGGGTACTACCGCTTTTTATCAGAAGTGGTGTACGGTTTCACTATACAACATCTCCACTTTTAGATTATTTTACTTAACAGTCAAATTATTTTATTCACCTTATATATATATATATATATAATATATATATATATATATATATATATATAAAGCCACAAGAATGGATCAATATTTCGGTACAATTGTTTCGTACGAAGACAGCTTTATTAAGGCTGCAAATATTGCAGTAAATATAAGTAACCCGTACTCATCAGCCGAAAAAATATCTGAGTTCTCCAAACATCTAAGGGGGTGATGTTACACTCCTGAAACGTTAGGGATAGTTCTATAAAAATAAGATTACATATATATATATAATCAATATCTTTTCTTCTTAGGATCTAGTTTTAGGAATTCAGTGTTTTTCCTTTTCTTTGTAGCGTAGTGTCATACAGCCAATCCATCGATATTTCTACCCTTGTTGGTTCCTTTTCAATGACTCTTTCCTTAAGCTGACTTCTATGTCTCCTTTCCATTCCATTTCCGCTTCTTACATCATACATCATTCTTCCTTATATGTTACAATTTCTCCTTCTTCCAAGTATTATTTGCTATTTTTCTGCATTCATACATATACCCTAACACTGATTCTAAAGAATTTTGGCATGTCTTTACTAGCATGTATTTCTACGGGTGTGTCCGACTTTTCAATTTGCGATTCTTTTCGTAAATTGAGAGACAAAAAATGCGTAGATACAACAGCTGATTCGTTCAAAAGCCGAAGTCGAAATCATATCTCTAACTTTAACAAAGTCAACAAAAGGCACTCAAAATCCTTGGCGGATTTTTCGGGGCAACTCAAATCTGATAAGATTAAATATGACCTTATTTGTTCCATAATGAAACACGCGCAATCATACAATGCCCTTTTCCAGGAGATGCGGACTATTTTCAGAGAAATCGTTGTTAACAAGACAACGGATCGTAAATTAAATCTCAGAAGGAATAGTAAGGTCCATGCATGCTAGGAAATGCATATTTGTCCATTATAATAAGTACAATTTAGGATATAGTCACTGGCTTGATTAGCATCTACGGATTACAGAGATTTCCAAGTAGTGAACCTAAACTTACCCCTGGGACAGACATTTGCGATACAAACTGCTGAGATACTTCACGGGTCTACTATGTTGTATGGTAACTATTTGTTCACTGTCCAGCATACACTTGCGTCTGTCCTTACATACTGATTTCTAAACGATGAACACACAATCATCTACGACCAACAACACTGGATATCACTATACAGGCCACTTGGCTTTCCATGGACTATATGTTGCAAGACAAATGCAGATGGACTACACAGGAACATATAACGATGGATTACCCTTCGAACCAATTGCGTGAACAGACCAGTTGATTAGCACATACGATAATGCATGAAATTATTGCTGTAATAATATGTCATGTTTTATTGTTTCATTAAATTGCCTAGTTTGTCCAGACATGTCAACTGGAATACTCCATTGGAACTGGTCCATATGTTCAACTAAACTTGGATATAGGTATGGATGAGTGTGCACACATAAATGCTTACATGCATGTGTGATGTTATGTGCATATATATATGTGTGTATATACACATCTGTGAGATGTAGAGGGATAAGTGCAAGGGCATGTAGGTACATAGTGGGAGCAGGTGAGTGTGTGCGTATATATGTATCTCTATATATGGATATATAAGCGTATGTAGTGATGTATATACACACACACACACACACACATATATATATATACATAATATACACGTATACACACACATACACTTATATATAATGTGGTACTACAGCATTGCCAGTCTAATGATTGAAGCAAGTAAAAGAATAAAAGAATATATATATCTGTAAATTTGTAAATACACATGGAGATTTATACGGTGAAGCAGATGAAAGTATGTGTGTGTATCTATGCGTTTGAGTATGTTGGTGCGTATATGTTTGTGTATGTGTATCTACGAATATGTGTATGTTTGTGTGTAAATGTATGTGTGTGTATGTACATTACAGGGGTGCATATATATACGTGTATGTGTGTATCTGTATATGCACATGTATATAAGCGTATGTTGTAATATATGCATGTGAGTATAATCGCAACTAAAATATTTGCAACAAGCAAAAGCCCCTGACCGAGCCAACTAGAAACACCGGTGCCTTGGGTGGCAGTGTGAAATAAGAGCCATTCCATATATTTCCATAATTTAGGATAGGTCTTCACTGAACGTTAAAATCTACTGAATCTTATTTCTTGTTAGTCAACCACACATCGTAAACGTTCTTGTTCCCATGTAGGGTGAGAATTGTAAATTAATCATATTTCAAAACTACAGTAAGCAGACAGAAAAAGGCCTCTCACAAAGGAGCAACGAAATTATTTCTCCCTAAAGTCTAGGAAGGTGTTATGTCAATTAATATGGCGGATAGATTACAATCACCCTACAAAATGTGTGATAAATGAATTTTGAAATAAACTATTAATATCTGTCTCGAGAGGTCTATTAAATTATGTATAGCAATAATTCTTGACAGAATTAGCCTTGGAACTGATATTTTTCTCACTTTCCCTCTCACATTCCTTCTCTCTCCTCCTTATCCGCTCTCACTCCTCAATAATGTATACACACATACATATGTATGTGTATATATGTGTATGTATAGGTGAGTGTCTTTGTATATATGTGTATATATACATCAAGCCACCGTACCTGATCACTAAGTCTTCAAGTGTTTTTATTCTCTCTCTGTTTATTTGCTTTTATTCCTTTTATGAGCGAAGGCTCGAAACGTAAAAGACTTTCTCACTTTCCGAGCGTCAGACTAACACGCCAGCTTGTTGTTCATACACCAGTCTTCGTTTTTTTATCTGCCTCTGTGTGTACATATATATGTCTGGGGAGAGACATTTTCTTTTTGTGCCATATAATGTAACACACTCACCGGTAAAATTTCCACTTATTTCTTATTTTTATTTTCCTAAAATTTCGTTGCGTCCAAAAATTTTCGTTGCGTCTTGCAACCTTTTCAATAGTCTTGACTTTGCCCGTAAGTTACACTGCGTGTAAATGTAAGAAAGACAGGCCAGTTCCTCTCCAATTTTTTGTAAATTCTTAAATATATCTCCTTCTGTGTATATATATATTACCAAACAAATATGATCTTTATTGAACTCATAATACTTTTTGCAGTCCCGTTATGAATACTTTCTTAAATGCTGTAAACTGTTTTTAACATTTCCTTATTATTATTATCAAAGAATGTATAACTGTATTATAATACTTTTGTGACAACCAGTACTTAACGAAACACAGCTTCTACAAAGCTTTACATTTTACTTTTGACAACCTTCTTCTTACAAAGTGAAACCGGTAAAGTCAATAAACATCTTTAAAATTGCGTTTTCAAACCTTCTTTTATATATATTTTCACTAGTGTGGTACCTTGCAACTTTACTTTGTTATATATATATATATATATATATACATACATGCATATATACAGATGTTGCTACACATCGCTGGTCACAATGCGCTTTGCATTGTTTTACCCTTCAAATGACGCCACTCCGCTGGCCAAGCGAGAAGGCCAACAGAAGAAAGACTGAGAGAAAGTTGTGGCGAAAGAGTACAGCAGGGATCGCCGCCACCCCCTGCCGGAGCCTCGTGGAGCTTTAGGTGTTTTCACACAATAAACACTCACAACGCCCGGTCTGGGAATCGAAACCGCGATCCTACAACCGCGAGTCCGCTACCGTAACCACTGGGCAATTGCGCCTCCACATATACATATATATATACATATATTTACAACACACACACACACACACACACACACACACACACATATATATATATATATACACATTTGAATAATGAGAGAAATGAGATGTATGACGAGAATGTTTATTAATCACTACCCTTGTTTCAACCCATCTATCATCGATCCCTTACGAGTAAGATACTTCACAATTGGTTGAGGTGTATCCAATAGTGTAGATGTATCTCTTCCAGTGACTACAAGACGTATCCCATTAAAATAACGACTGTCCGCAAGATACCTTCTTGGTTTGTGTATAAATTAAAGGGTACATCTGCATTTTTATATAAGACCAATAATAATAATAACAGATGCAAAGAATAACCAATACATTATACAGCGAAAAATGCATTTACATCTTTACACATATACACATTCTTTTATCTTTTACTTGTTTCAG
>NC_043006.1:63180614-63210614 GCF_006345805.1 Octopus sinensis
ACAAGTCTGGGCAAGATTGTTTATGGAAGACCAGCAGTCGCCCATGCATAACAGCGTGCCCTTTCCATGCCACCAGTGTTATCCAAGGGAAAGGCAAAGGGGCCGATACAGCTTGGCACCTGTGACGTCGCAACTCGTTTCTACAGCTGAGTTAACTAGAGCAACGTGAAATAAAGTGTCTTGCTCAAAAACACAACACACAGCCCAGTCCGGGATTCGAGCTCACGATCGTAAGCTCGACGCTCTAACCACTGAGCCATGCGCCTTCACTATATATATATATATATATATATATTTGTTTCTAATTTCAGCTCAGAGCTGCGGCCATGCTGATGCACCGCCGTTTTGTGCTACACTGTTATTGCGACGAACCTCGTCTAATATGTGGCACTTGGTGAAGAATGGAGTTTGATACAGCTACTCTCATTTGCACCTCTTGCCGTGAGGTAGGTTCATCTGGGACTCTTGACAGGAAGATGTCCAGCTTTGATTTAAAAACCGCTACATCTACTTTGTGCAAGTTCCTCAGACTCTTTGGGAGAATATTAAAAAGCTGTGGGCCCTTGAAACCCAGGCTGTTGCAGAAGCTGGTCCTGAAGCGTGATGGCATTGCTGGGATCTTCGGCACTATGCAGTGTCGTCCCGTTCTAGCATTGGTGTAGCTTACAATTCCAAAATTTAACTCAGCTGAAGAAACGAGTTGCGACGTCACAGGTGCCAAGCTGTATCGGCCCCTTTTGAATTTTTGAATTTTTGAATTTCTGATTTTTCGCTTCTTTTTATAAGTTTTGCTGGTCTCTACAGTTTTTGCAATTATGCAGTTTGTATATATTGGGAGATGCTTACCACCTTCATTTCTTTTGAAGCTACAGCCGATCATGGTGAAAGTTTCCCGCCTGGCACGTCCGAAACCGCCTGGATCAGAGGCAGTGATCTGGCCTTGGACGGTTGTTATGTCACAACAGTTCACATACACGGTGTGCGCAAAAACAGACGTAAGTGGACGGTACAGAGGAGGCCGACGTACCTTGAAATTTTGGATGGAAAAGAATATAGGTCCAATGTCAGAAAATAAACTGATGAACCAAGTGAGAATGATTAGGAAGAATGGTCACTTAACTAGAGTAGAAATATATTGGATTAGTGAGAGTCTGAGAGGCCCTGCAGATGGGCCACAAAGGATGGTCCGAGTTGAAAACACAGAGGTAGTAGTTGAAAGTAGAGAGACGAGTAGACAGGAAGAACAGGGAAAGGGTGATGGGACTGCCAAGGATGAGGAACAGGAAAGTAATACAGTGAACCCTAATACTGTGGTGGGTGGACATGCAGGGGAAATGAACCAACTAGATAATGAATTGCTTGAAATTCAAAGATGACTCACCGACTTGATGAATGTTCCAGGAGAAAAAATTCCCATGAATATGAGAAGGGTAGCTAAGAGTATAACAAATAACGGAGGACATAACACAAACAAGGAATCTTCTCCGACTTATTGCGCTACCTGTTGAGGAGAAATTATAACTTAAGAGAACAAAAATGCTGGAGCCAAGGAACCATGGTGAAACCATAAAAAAAACATTAAAAAAGCCAATGAGTGAGTGTCGTGACACAAAAAATAGGTGACTAAGCAACTTCCAAAATCCTGTTCCAAACATGGGTATTTACTGGTTTAGGGTACATTTTGTACATTTTACAGAATGATATTGTTTGTAAATGTTATTTTGTAAGATAGCTTTAATGTAAACGCTCGATGCGATAAAAACAATAGCCATGTAACTTTCTATTCACAAGTAGTTGCCCTCGAAAAGAACACGTTAAATAATGACAATACATGAAGGAAAACATGGAGTGATCACGACTGGAATTTTTTTAATGACAAATCTGTTCCATTACAGTTGACATGGAACGACTCAAGAACAACAGAAGCAAATAAAATAGTAGCATACAAGTACACAGACAAAACACGCGGTATATAACAAATTGTGTGAGAAATCCTTCATAACATGAACAGTTTTCTACAAAGTACATATCTTTATATGATCCCTTTCACTGCATTCAGAAAGGTGATTGTATATCAGTTGTGGCAATTGCAAATGGGACGTTTAAATACGTCTCATAACTATTTTAACAAGTGTGCTTGTATTAGGTCGATGTAATAAGTTCTATCGAAATGCTAGAAATAACAGTCTAATCTCCACTAAATCATACCCAATCCTCTCAGGAAAAGAATGGGTACACTGGACAGTGCAGACTACGTACCCGTAAAAGAGACAAGATGGTTATAGTCGCAATACCTTTGAACATAAACTGCTTCTTTCAAAATGAGATACAACTTTCATGTTCTTTTTAATACAACCGTTACCTCTTCGTAATTCTAAAGCTTTTCAGACTATTTCTTTACTACATTCTTACAGTCATTTAGTTGTGTGATTATGTTGAATAATATTTTTCATGAAGAGGATATCAGACTTATTATGTCATGTCTACTGTTCTATAGAAATGCGAACTACCAGAGTATATTTATTGTTATAATTAATAAATATTCTACTGATTATTATTACAGAGGCACAAGTGGCATTGATATAGATTTGGAAAAAGTAGACATCAACCAATGTCCTCAGACAGATGGTTCTAAAGAAACAAATGTTTTTGCCGGTTCTCATCGATGTCGAATGGAAACTACCAAGGTAAGAGAGTTTATGAATGATACTATCACATCCTACCCAAACACTTTCTATATACCCAATTCTCCTGCTTTCTCACTATCTCACTCTCTATCTCTCTCTCTCTCTCTCTCTCTCTCTCTCTCTCTCTTTCTCTCTACTTTTCTCAGAACCTTCGCATATATATATATATATATATATATATATATATATATCACAATTGTCCAACGAACTATGAGTGACAGTTTTGTGATAATTTTTCAGCTTTAATATAAAGTACATTAGTTTGGTATTCGGGTAATATTTTTCCACCCTGTTATGCCTCAGTCTTAGGAATATAAAAAGACTTACTTATTCATATGTATATACACGTACGTATGTGTATATACATATATATATATAATATATATATATATATATATATATATATATATATATATATATATATATATATATATATATATAATATATATATATATATATATATATTTATATGTATATATATGCATACGTGTGTATGTGTGTGTGCTGTCTTTTTTATTTCAGAATAATAAATTTTGACTGACCACGACTTGTTGGCAAGCTGTGAAGGAAAGCGTATTGTTTTGTTCATCATCCATTAAATCTTAAGAAGGTCTCGCAGATTTTTAGAGCCCCTGATATTGTTATCATTTGTAGTGTATGAATTAAAGATTTGCGTTATCTACCCCCAAACCCAAGTTCAGCCATTCTTTGCTCCATATATGTGTGTATGTATATGTGTATATATATATATACACACACACAAATACACTCATATATATATATATATATATATATATATATATATATATATTAACGTCCTAGTCTCCATTTCCATTTCTTTTAAATGGATATTAACTATATATCTTTAAAATATACCTGTTATTTAAAGGAAATTCATTCCCCCGAAATACTGGGTATTGAACTAGCATTTCTACCCCTTCCTGAGGCTGATACATCCTCTAATTAAATATAAATTATAAATACATAACTTATAAAGTTTTATATTTTATATTATTCAATTTTTCTGCATTTATATACCCTCTTATACATTTGTATGGCTTTTATAGTTTGTAGATTGTTTGGCAACTTATACTTTCTTTTCATATAACTCACTGTTTAATGTAATGTTTTACTATTATATTTGTAATTACACATTATATTTTATAAATTGTTATATTTTATATTTGGTATTTTTATACATTTATATATCCTTTTATATACTTTCATAGTGTTTTTAATTTATAATTTTTTATGGGGTTGTTATATAATTCATTGTATATTTGTATATGTGAATTCTTATTTTATTATATTTTTCAATCACGTAGTATATTCATTAAGTGTTTATATGCCTAAATTTGTTTAAATATGGTATCTGAATGTACTTCCTTACACATTTGAAATATCTGTAATTTAATTACTCCATATATTGGATACCATTTCTTCAGAGATTTTATATTCATCCTCTCGTAATGAAGCAAATAGTTCTTATATTAGTTTAACGTATACTCTAAATTTCTATTTATATGATAATTTAATTCCGTATTACATTCATTATAAATATTTTTACCATGATCTTTTATTCACTAAGTTTATGAAAAGTCTTAATATATTTTTCTCTTATATATTACACTATCCAATTATTAAGTTTTAGATTTAGCTTTTAACCTTCTTCTATATCTTGGTTTAAATATTTGGCTTTAATATTACAAATTGGCTAAGTTATAATACCTCCCATATTCTCTGATTTTAAATTCTACCCCTAAATTTATATTACGTCTTTCTTTTTTTTCATTGTCGTTGCCTGTAATATGATAATCAAAATAAGTATTAGCTCTTCTTATCCCTCTTTCTTCCAATTATCATATCTTCCCCATCAGGCATTCCCTTATTATTACGCCACGCCCTAGTCTTTTGTGTAGACAAAGCTGGAAAAATGGTTCCAGTATATAGGGTTTAGTAGATCGTCTAACATTGATTGATTTAGAATACCGTTGACAATTCCCAATAGATTTTATTCTAGACGGCTGCTACTCTCTAAATTATAGTAGACTTGACAAGATATGCAGTACTTTCTAAACTCATTCTGCCAGCGATATGACAACAGAAACAATGTAAATATTTTGAGTTTCATTATGATGTGAATATGTTAGAGCAGTTTGTTTTTTCCATCTGGCGAGAACGGTTTCTTTCAAATGATGCAATGTTTTCATTAATCAATTAAAGGAGTCGCTTGAAACGACTATAACGAATTGACACACCTGTACACACCCACCCACCCACACACACACACACATATATATATATATATATATATATATATATATATATTATATATATATATATATATATATGTATGTATGTATGTATGTAGTATGTATGTATGTATATATGTTTGTATGTGTGTATTTGTTTTGATGAAATATAATGGTCAATATCAGAGCCCGATTGATTTTTTTTTTTTGCTATTCTGATCGAATGTATATTTTATGTTTTTATTTAACGGTGTCTTATTATCGGTGTATTACATTTTATTTGATTCATCTATTTCATTTAAGTTTCCTTTTCCTTTTATCTTTGCATACATTATTTTATTGTTCATATGACAAAGAATTCTTCATTATAGCTCTGTTCGTTATGGAGACGCATAGTACGCTAAACTTACTAAAATGTACTGTCTTAGAAATAAGCAAAACAGCAAGAGAAAAGTAGTAATTTTTGAAAAGTCACCCGAGGAGACGCACCTGCTTCTACAATGCATCATAACTGCTTGTACAGCATCTTTCATTCAAGGTACTGGTCGAAACGATTGTAGTGGTTCCGTTTTCTTTCCCCCATATGATATATATATATATATATATACATATATATGCATATATATACATATATATATAGGCGTAGGAGTGGCTGTGTGGTAAGTACCTTGCTTTCTAACCACATGGTTCCGGGTTCAGTCCCAATGCGTGGCACCATGGGCAAGTGTCTTCTTCTATAGCCTCGGGCCGACCAAAGCCTTGTGAGTGGATCTGGTAGAAGGAAACTGAAAGACGCCTGTCGTATATGTATATATATATATATATATATATATATATATGTATGTTTGTGTGTCTGTGTTTGTACCCCCAACATCGCTTGACAACCGATGCTGGTGAGTTTACCTCCCCGTACCGTAGCGGTTCGGCAAAAGATACCGATAGAATAAGTACTAGGCTTACAAAGAATAAGTCCTGGGGTCGATTCGCTCGACTAAAGGCGTTGCTCCAGCATGGCCACAGTCAAATGACTGAAACAAGTTAGAGAGTAAAAGAGTAAAAGTATATATATATATATATATATATATATATATATATATATAATATATATATATATATATATATATATATATATATATGTATGTATGTATATATATGTCAATTGTTTTCGTTTCAGCACACGACCTCAGATCAAATCACTTGCTATGCAAGTACATCTCCGTAATATATATATATATATATATATATATATATATATATATATATATAGCAATTAAGGACAACTACTTAATAAGGAAAACTTAACAAGAAATTGTCAGGTAGATAGCGTGAAAACCTCATAAGAGAAAAAATTTCGAAAATAATTATTCTTATTGAACATATTAATTTATATATAGAGGGCATTATACATACATGCCAGATGGCATTATACATACATGCCACACGCTAAGAGGGACAATTAGTCATTTCTACCAAAATGGTAGAAATGACTAATTGTCCCTCTTAGCGTGTGGCATGTATGTATAATGCCATCTGGCATGTATGTATAATGCCCTCTATATATAATATATATATATATATATATATATATATATATATATATATATATATATATATATATAAAATAATTGATGTGTGTGTCTGTATGCTTTATCTCTGTTTATAACCAAGAATTTAGATTCCTACCCCTTAATCTTATTCTTTGGCAGTTTTTACTCTCTATTATGATTTTGTAATGGCGTGCGTGTGTGCGCGCGCACACCTGTCCGAACGTGTGTTCCTGTTCGGGAATGCACACTCCTCCCATTAAGCTAAATGTAACCTATCTTTGACAGGTTCTATATAATTTTATGCTATATATTTCATGGACAACTGTAGCTAGCCTCATTAGCCGGTTATATCCAAAATACAGCGAGCAAGAACAGCATTCCTAGAACTTAGTATATCTAGCATACCTGTTATCGGTATGCACAATACCATACCGATAACAGGCAGTTGCAGAATGGGTCGAAACGATCATCGCACTGAATCTATCTTCCTTTTCTTTCATCAATTATTATCTCGACACAGCGGAATTCCTGACGTAGATCTAGGGGAAATCCCATATGTGACGACACCAGGTACCCCAAACTAGGAATATGCTTTACTCAACACACTAGTTGGCATATACCCATTAGTTCAAAATATTGCATATATATATATATATATATATATATATATATATATATATTATATATATATATACGTATATGTACCTACATATATCTATACGTGTATATATATGTATGTGTGTGTGTGTGAGTGTGCATATGTGGGCACAGGACGTCACGAAAGGTGTACAACAAAAACGTACGAAGCATGAACTATTCTTTCGTACAACGAAAGACACAAATGGAAAACAAAGCAAGCAGCATAAAGAACAACCCTTCATCAGTTGCTGGCTGTTTTTCTAGTCTCGTATTTCGAGCATTTAACAACAATATGCGCTTTCGATAAAACAGACCAAAGCAAATTAAATAAAATTTGGGATTTTGCGGAGGGTCAAAATTGATAACACAAACAGGGCAGTGAAAACAAACAGGAAGGGCTGCTGAGTCTGAACGAGTATGTGGTGGCGAACGCGTAAAACAAGCGAGGACAGGAGACAAACAAGAACACGTCTTACTTGTCCAGCTACAACGGAGTGTCATTGGACGGCCACTCTTGAGCTTCAAGGACAATCTGAAGCAATGCAACATTCCCTTTTCTTGCTGTAAATACAAAATATCAGAACACAGGACCTGGTGCCGGTCCTGCTTCTCCTCAGTTCAAAAATTTGAACAAAGTAGGCTCCAACATCGGGACCAAGTTCATGCAAGTGTGAAGGCACGCTAGCAAAACGCTGCTCCTCTAAATGGAAACCTTACTTGTCATTGTCGTTTTATGGCACGAAGCAAAGCAGGCCTTGCTGTCCACTCAAGAAAACACATAGTAATGATTCACAAGCATTCGAGCACACTGAGTCCTCAAGTTGTTCTATTTTCCAAAAGATTTTTCAAAGTACCAGCAAGCCTGAAGAGACATATTCGTGTCCATAGAACATGATTAACGTTTTATTTTACTGAACGTTCATTTGTCGTTGCCGAAAAGAGAATCTATCAAATATATATTAATATGTTTAGAGGTATATACATTAACACACATAGTCAGACTGATAGACAAACAGACAGACTGACTGACTGAGTGATTGATTGATTGATTGATTGATTGATTGATTGATTGATTGATTGATTGATTGACTGAGCGAATCATTGCTTGATTGGCAGTGATTTAGGAAAAGATATATAGCTACACGTATTTAGTCGTTATTAGTGTAGTTCTACCGTACTACGAATGCAACATTTCCTTCTAATACTCATGTCTTTATGGTCTACTGTTGATTTTTGAACGTTTGTTAACCTAACATTTGCATTGAAATTAGTTTAAATTCAGTGAATTAAACTGCAGACTGTCCATGACATAAATGGATAAGAAAGAGACTAAAATGATTTAAATATACACATAAAATTGGCTGAAATTAAAGTATTAAATCATGTGTTCTAGTATTTTATTACAGTTCATTAAAATTTCCATTAAATTGCTGTATTTGAAATAATTATATATCTATGATATCAATTATCTCTCTTGCTTCTTTCTTTTTAAACACCAACTGGCTATAATACGTACATTTAAACACAAACACAAATTGATATTCACTTAAGTATATTTATTCTCTTCAAAATGGTTACCTGTATTTCCAATGAGGGCATAAAAAAATATAATGAAATCTCTTGCCAAAAATTCTCAAGCAATCACCATGTATTATAAACTTAGATTTCATTTTTGATATAGAAGCTACCTATCAATTTGTTGTAAATGGAGTCATAGGGTAAATTGAATTATTTGCACGGTTTATTCTTTGGACTTCCGATAATTTCTATAGCCTGTATGTTGATATAGCATCCACACAACATCTGTTTTTCATTTCTAAAAGCCTGGTCAATTAATAAATATTGTTCGTTTAGAAAGTTTCTCACTTTATCTATTATATTTGCTTTCAACGTAATATAAAAGGTTGCAGAGATGAATAAAATTACTTCCATTGTCTATCCTAATAACGTTTCCTTGTCTTTAATTAATTCTCTCACTTCAATATTTATCGCTTTTAATGCCGTTCATAGTCCTTCAGTTTACTGATAACGTCTTTTAATTCAATATGGAAGATTATTGGCATGAAAATGACATTATGTTTTAGAGACAATAAATGGTTTTGATAGACGTGTCAGCATTTCTACATAATTGATGGCAATATTCTGCACATATATATTATCTGAAATCTATTAAATCGATAAAGAATTGTAAAACGTCCGAGTCGAGCTGAAGAATACCGTTAAAATATGTGAGATGTTACGGTTAGTTCAATAACCGGAGGATTTTGAAAGCACAAAGAAATACGGTACTGTAATAGTGCAAGGATGATTTCTTCTGAAATTACCAAACATTTTAGGCTCGTTAAGATAGAACAACCAGAGGTAGTGATCTGCAAAACCGAATCATTTGGGTAACCGTTCGTATTATTCTATTCAATACTGCTGTAATTCTATTATTCTATTCAATACATCTGTAATTCAACATCAGTATTTCCAAAGTTTCTCTAACCTCACCTTTCTGTCTCACTACACTCTTGCTATCATTCCTGATATTGTTTTGATTAAAATTACACTTTCGTGACACCCCTAACTATTGACTGAGATAATCTAAGCTGTCACGTGAACGGTGTTAGAGGCCACTGTTCTGGTTACACTGTGTCTTTAAAAGAGACGGACTTGTGGCACTTAGAATCTGTTTAATTACAAAGCTAATTGTTGACCACTGTGATATTGAGCTAAATAATAAGATAACAAGCTTTTATAATCAATAAATAATTTTCAGAAAGAACATTAGGCAAGTGTCTTCTACTATAACCTCGGGCTGACCAAAGCCTTGTGAGAAAGTTTGGCTGAGGAAGACTGAAAGCAGCTTGTCATATATATTAATATGTATGTGTGTGTGTCTTTGGCGTACAGCTAAGTTACGTGACGCAAACACAACCAACACCGGTTGTCAAGTGGTAGTGGGGTACAAACACAGACATGTATGCGTGTGTGTGTGTGTGTGTGTGTGTGTTACGACGGGTTTCGTTCAGTTACTGTCTATCTAATCCACTCAAAGGCTTTATTCGACACACACACACACACACACAGAAGGGGAGAGAGAAAGAGAGAGAGAGTTTATATGAGATGTATATTGCCGAGATGCATGTTCAGTAATGATCGAACATATCTTTGTATTAAGTGCCATAAAGCGATTTGCAGTTAAATATATCTTTAGACATTAGAGGAAATAATTAGAGAAGCATCATAAGTGGGAAACATCTCTGAATAGAAACCGGTTCGCAGATTCGCTCGCCAGATGCAAACAACAAAGCCTCTTAATAAAATCTTACATTTCACAAACTATACACGATCTTTTACAACTTTACAGTGTATAATTATGCAATATGCATTACATCAGATATCGACATTCAGTGCGCTATGATTATTAAGTGTGACGTTTTCAGAAAGGAAAGAACCACCTAAGAATCAAAACTGAAGTTCTTAGATCAAGTTTAAAGTTCTCAACACATTCTGATCAAATTACTATTCAATAATACAATCCGATTGCTGATGACAAGACCCATGTACATTGTTTGCGAGTTCATTCCACGCTACAAAGAATATTCCTGTGATAGTTTATTTATTTATTTCCACCGTATTTCTAAAACATATACAAACAGAAAACTCTTACTCTTTACTCTTTTACTTGTTTCAGTCATTTGACTGCGGCCATGCTGGAGCACCGCCTTTTAGTCGAGCAAATCGACCCCGGGACTTATTCTTTGTAAGCCCAGTACTTATTCTATCAGTCTCTTTTGCCGAACCGCTAAGTGACGGGGACGTAAACACACCAGCATCGGTTGTCAAGCAATGCTATGGGGGACAAACACAGGCACACAAACATATACACACAAATATATATATACATACATATATACGACAGGCTTCTTTCAGTTTTCGTCTACCAAATCCACTCACAAGGCATTGGTTGGTCCGGGGCTATAGCAGAAGACACTTGCCCAAGATGCCACGCAGTGGGATTGAACCCGGAACCATGTGGTTGGTAAACAAGCTACTTACCACACAGCCACTCCTGCGCCTATAAATTTGCATCAAGTAGCGACATACAAGGCGGTATCAAAAGGTTTCCGGACTAGTTATGTTTAATAAAAATTACATATTTACTTAATCTTTAACATCATCTCCTTCGCAATGGTCACCCTGCGCACCAAAACATCGGTCCCAGTGTGCCTACCACTTTTGGAATCCAGCTTGGAAGTAGTTTTCCGTAAGCGCATCGAGGACCTTCTGCGATTCGCTCTTGATCCCGACAACGGCGACATTTGAGCTGCATTTTCATCGGTTAATATAGGGCGTAACAAATATCAGAAAATCAAAAACAAAATGTGTGTAATAGGTGTAAAACAACTTCCTATGAACGAATATGAAAAGGGGGGTGGGGGAGAGGCCTCGGAAAATTCACATCGGGAAGTTCCGAAAGCGTCTGAGGGGCTGACCCGGGCACCAAAACAAAAAAAAATAGTGTAATATGTGTAAAACAACTTGCTCTAAACGAATATGAAAAAAAAATGCGCTCTCGAGAAAGAGGGGTGGGGGAGAGGCCTCGGAATATATCGGGAATTTCCGAAAGCGTCTGAACCGGGCACAAAAACAAAAACAAAAACAGCGTAATAGGTGTAAAACAACTTGCTCTAAACGACTATCATGAGAAAAATGCGCGCTCGCGAAAGGGGGGTGGGGGAGAGGCTTCGGAAATTTCACATCTTCAGTCCACGGCCTTTAAACTAAGAAAAAATAGTGTAATTGGTGTAAAACTACTTGTTCTAAACGAGTATCAAGAACACACACTCACACATGAATCATAAACTCCGTATTTCGCAAAAAAAAAAAATAAAGAGAAGAAATTCTGGAAAAAGTGAAGAAATGTTGGATCTCATTCCTTGGTTAAAGCTATTTTAAACATTAAATTTATGCTTTTCTTTGAAATAGTTCAGATATATGCAATTCTTCTCACTTATTAAGATGCATTTATCAGAAAAAATTATTATTTTGTGTCAATCCTTCCCTAATTATCCTTTATTAATTAGTTTTGGCGTGTATTTTTTTCCCAAATTTTTCCCACTGTTTAGTAAAGCAATTAATTATCTTTATAATTTGCATATTTGACTTATTAATCAAAATTCTCTAGATGTAATATATACTAAGTAATGCATCCTTCATTTATGTGTTCCGTTCTGTATTATGCATGCGTGACTGTTTGTATGTAAGTGTGTTTAACTGTGCACATGAATGTGAATATTAAAGAACATATTTATTTACTATGATTGTTATTTTCAGAACAAATAAATCTTTTGGCTGTTATGTTATTGATGTTATTATTATTGCTAGTTAAAGGGTGGTGACTTGGCTGAATATTTTGAGTCTTGTAGTATGTAGTTGTGTTAGTCAATATTCTGAGTTCAAATCCAACTCATTTTTTATCATCATTATCGATGGACCACTCAAAGAGGTATGTATACATTATCATTTTCGTAACATAATTTCTGTAGTATTTCAAGATGTTTCTGACACGTATTTTGATTCACATGGCGGAGATCCAACATTTCTTCACTTTTTCCAGAATTTCTTCTCTTTATTTTTTTTTTTGCGAAATACGGAGTTTATGATTCATGTGTGAGTGTGTGTTCTTGATACTCGTTTAGAACAAGTAGTTTTACACCAATTACACTATTTTTTCTTAGTTTAAAGGCCGTGGACTGAAGATGTGAAATTTCCGAAGCCTCTCCCCCACCCCCCTTTCGCGAGCGCGCATTTTTTTCATGATAGTCGTTTAGAGCAAGTTGTTTTACACCTATTACGCTGTTTTTGTTTTTGTTTTTGTGCCCGGTTCAGACGCTTTCGGAAATTCCCGATATAAATATTCCGAGGCCTCTCCCCCACCCCTCTTTCTCGAGAGCGAATTTCTTTTTCATATTCGTTTAGAGCAAGTTGTTTTAACAATATTACACTATTTTTTTTTTTTTGGTGCCCGGGTCAGCCCCTCAGACGCTTTCGGAACTTCCCGATGTGAATTTTCCGAGGCCTCTCCCCCACCCCCCTTTCGCGTGCGCGAATTTTTTTTTTCATATTCGTTCATAGGAAGTTGTTTTACACCTATTACACACATTTTTTTTTGGATTTTCTGATATTTGTTACGCCCTATATTAACCTTTTCATCTTGGGGAAGAGATGTAAGTCCGTAGGTTTTAAATATGGCGAATAGGGTGGGTGCGGAAGCGATTCTATATTGTTTTTGGCGAGTAACTCGCGATTGAGGAGAGCTCGGTGACAGAGTACATTGTCGCCGTGAAGAACCCAATTCTTCGTGCTCCACACATCCGATCGCCTTCGCCGAATGTCCTCCCTGAAACACTTCAAAACTCTCGATCGACGGTCTGGCCTTAGGGTGCAAATTCTTGATGCACAATACCGCGAACATCGAAAAGAAAGGTGATCATGTTCTTGATCGAGCTGCGGTTCTGTCGTGCCTTATTCGGTCGTGGAGATGAAGGGCTCTTCCATTGTGAGGACTGCTGCTTCGACTCACGATCGTACCCATAGACCCAACTCTTGTCACCGGTGATGATCCTCGACATGAAGGATGGGTCACCAGCGACACACAAACGGAGATCTTGACAAACTTCGACGCGATGTTCTTTCTGCTCAGACGGGGTCAAACTTGGCAAAGATACGCTGCATGTTCAATTTAGATGTTAGGATTGCCTGCACGTTCTCATGCGACACACCATCATCTGCAATGTCGCTGATTGTCCTCCAATCATTCTCATGACTAAGCTGATGAATTTTCTCCCCATTTCCGGGTTTGATGGCTCATCGTCTTCCAGGGACGTTCTTCTACTTTTGAAGCACCCGTGTCACTCGAACCAGTGCCTACGACCCATAGCCTCATCGTCGCAAGCTTGCCAAAGCATACTCAATATCTCTGTAGCAGACCTCTCGAGTTTGACGCTAAATTTCACGTTGGATTTTTGTCCCAAATTCCTATCCATGACAAAATCGCAGACTACAGCATACAGGTACTAGCATCCGTTGGCACGCTGCCGAACTAACCCATGAAAATTTTGATACAACCGCCTACAAAGGTTTTATTTAAAGTTCAGTATATTACTCTTTTACTCTTTTACTATTTTACTCTTTTACTTGTTTCAGTCATTTGACTGCGGCCATGCTGGAGCACCACCTTTAATCGAGCAACTCGACACCGAGACTTATTCTTTTGTAAACCCAGTACTTATTCTATCGGTCTCTTTTGCCGAACCGCTAAGTAACGGGGACATAAACACACCAGCATCGGTTGTCAAGCAATGCTAGGGGGACAAACACAGACACACAAACACACACACGCATATATATACATATATACGACGGGCTTCTTTCAGTTTCCGTCTACCAAATCCACTCACAAGGCTTTGGTCGGCCCGAGGCTATAGTAGAAGACACTTGCCCAATGTGCCACGCAGTGGGAATGAACCCGGAACCATGTGAAAAATCTTAACTATATGAGAAAAATTACATTAGTGCATGAGTGGCTATATGGTGAAAGGGTTCACGTCACAAATACGTGGATGTTGTGGAACAAACATTAGTGAATTACTAGTACACTAATAGATTAGTAGACTACAACATAGCGCATTGCAACAACTTCACCGATATTGTTATAAAAGATCAAGCACTCAACCAAAAGTACTTATTTATTACAAATGATATATACTAAAACAAATGCATCTTGTTTACAGAACGGATAACTGCATAATTATATAAAGAAACTTATAAACAGAACACATAATCAAACTGCACACTGTATGTCAGAAAATATTACGATAACACGAGAATGAAAATATTTTTCATTAACACAAAAGCACAACCCAACAAACCACAGAGCATTTTTCAGATTACTCATGCAATTTCTAAATTCAAGTCTAAACATTAAAGTTGTAAATTTCGTGAATCAAACTACTGTGTATGAAGTTTCTTTCATATGATTTACTGGAATGATAACAGCCAGGATAATCCCATTGAAGTTTGAACCAGAAATCTACCATCAAGTATATATCTTACGTTCCCTATCACCTCTTGTCGATATATCCGGAAGAAATAGTTCACTTAGCTTAATTCCCCCAGCTGTAATAGATCTTGATGGTCACGTTACATCCATGCAAATTAATACAAGGTATTAATGTCCTCTATGAATAGTTGCAACAAAAAAAATGTTTAAAACTCCGAAATTAAAGATTATGCGCTGCACTCAGTGTAGTCCATTGAATATATGCTGTAATTCCAAAGCTAGAACTGATGGAGCAAATATTTTCCAGAATGGCTATAACTAATACGTCAACTAAATGTATTTTAGTCAAGTTCTTGTAATCGTATACATTTTCACAGTTATTATCAAAATAATATGATGGTATATCGTAGAACAAAAGCACTGTTGTAATAAACAGAAACTAATGTGATTTTGAACACAGCACCCTCCAAGTTAGTCAAAGACAAGTCTCAGATATTAGTTAGTATAAAGTATATTGCGCTGTGTAATGGGAGAATGGACTGGTGAAAATATAGATGAAAATGGCATTTAAATAGAAAGGATATGAAAGTTGTTATTAAAAACGTTATAGTTTCAAGCAACATTTGATGTTACAACATTCAGTGTTTCCGGCGAAAGGTTTCAAACTTACATTAATGATGTATGATTAGTTGAGGCTAAAAATAAAAAAGATACGCAATTTAATGTGTATCCCTGATGATATTGGTATTTTTATTTATATTTTCATATTCCTACAACTGTTGTAGTTACTTTTACCGCCAATTCACGATTTTGTTGCCAATTGTTTGTTGTTTGTTTTATATGGAGATGTTATTGCTTTAAATATTTCTTATTTCCTCTTTCAACAATCGAATCATTACATAATTTTATCTTTTAAAGTCTGTTATCGATTACATTGTTTGTTTATTTTTTTTCTTATCAAACTACACCATATTGCACTCCTCACTTCTCTTCACTCACTTCTTATCGATACGTTTATTCATTTTTTATTTATTTATTTATGTTTATGCTCCTTTTTACGCTTTTTTCTATTCACTTTAAATCTTGTTTTTGCTTCTATTGATTTATTTATCTTCGTTGTTTTTCTCCACACACAGACACACTGTGTGTTGTTATTGTGTTGCCATTTCCACATTTCCTCATTCATTTGTGGCTATCGTTGTCAGCAAATGTTAACTAAAGATCATCAATTGCCGTAAGTTATTCTACAAATGATGACAATAAAAAATAAACTGTATTAACAAGCTATAACAAACATGATGGATAGCTTCTGGTTATATTTGTCAGCTTTTGATATAAACTATAACCAAACATAATACGTTTAGTTAGATAGCACAGCTGTACATATTTGGTTTAAAGAGTTCATTAATCCATTTTTTTCTCTCTATCGTTTAATGTGTTACTGAGTTCGTTCTCTGATCGATAATGTGTAATAAAACAAAGAAACTTTTGATAGTATTTCCTTCCTGAAAATGATAAATAAAAGAAAAGAAAAAAATCAAATCTCACACATTTTACTTCATTCAAATCTTGATATAAACGCATTCGTCAAAAGCGTTAATTCGATTAGTGAAGCATTGAGTTCAACTTCGAATGTTGTTTGTTTATTCTCTTAAGATTCTGCTTTAATAAACTCGGTAATGAATAAACGATGAATTTTGGTAAAAGTCTAAACCGACAGTTAACAGAGTCGGTGATCTTATTTTAAGATCCGATTGTTATGCCGCTAAAATCATAATTCACTTCTTTCAAAAATCCTATTCTGAGTGCGCAGCCATGTTTATGAGGTTCAAGGTTCTATCTGCGTGATACATTGGGCAAGTGCCATATACTACATACGAGAGCTGTGAGTGGAATTTCATAGCTGGAAACTACTCATTGCACGCACATACACACAAACGTACACGCAGACACTCACATACACACATACATACATACAAAATTTTCGATCTGCGTAATTGAATTGGTAAGATTATGCAAAAAGAAAATCCCCTCCACTCTTTATTTTTTTTCATTCGGGGTTTTAAAATACAGACAGTCCAAATTCACCATTCGTCTCTGTTTATAATTTCCAAATAATTTTTTACTACTTTTATGGAAGAAAGTCAATTGTATATGTATATATATATATATATATATATATATAGAGAGAGAGAGAGAGAGAGAGAGAGAGAGAGAGAGAGAGAGAGAGACAGAGAGAGAGACAGATAGAGAGAAGGAGAGAGAGAGAAGGAGAGAATTTATATGAGATGTATATTTCCGAGATACATGTTCAGAAATGATAGAACATATATGTCTATTAAGTGCCATAAAGCCATTTGTAGTTAAATATATTGTTAGACATTAGAGGAAATAAATACAGAAGCATCATAAATGGGAAACATTTTTCACATTATTTTTCACATAATCCTGGACTTTATATGTGAAATACCAGTGACATGCTGTATGTCCAACAACAATATTAGCAGACAGACAGCCGTGCAGTGGTACGACATATAGTCCAAATCGACGAAAGCCTGATTTTTAAGAGGAAAAATTAAGCTGGAAGAGTTTTGAATATTTGTGATTGTCGTAACCGACAGTGTGCTAGTTTTTATGTGTGTACGTGCGTTTATAAAGATATAATTGAAACAATACGTATATATACACACATACATATATCAGGTCATCCCATAAGTTCTGTCCGATTTTACATTTTTTTAAAATAAAATGAAATTTAATAGTATTTTAGAATGTTTAATGGAATTAAAATTATTTATATGCATTTGTGTACATTTAAACTAATTAAATATTATTTTATAGAATAATAGAATTGAAATTTATTTGATTAATACCCTCTCTAGCATGGAAGTATCCAAAGAGCATTTAAGGCACATAATGCTTTATGAGTACAAAAAAGGAAACTCAGCAGCCGAAGCGACTCGAAACATGCACTCAGTTTATAGGAAAGAATACTTGAATAAAAGAACTTGCAGAAGATGGTTTTCACAATTCAGATGTGGAGATTTCAGCCTTGAAGATGAAGATCGAACAGAACGTCCAGTTGAGTTTGATGATAATCTCCTTGAGACATTATTTGGAGAAAATCCTGCATTATCAGTTGAAGAATTGGCAATAAAGCTTAGTTCAAACCACACAACAGTTCATTATCATATAACTTAGAAAGGTTCCGAAACTTAGAAAATGGGTGGCTCATGAATTGTCCGAAAGCAATCACATATCCCGAGTTGACATCTGCTCTTCTCTCCATTCACGCCTACTCATTTCACCCGTTTTGGATAGACTTGTGACTGGTGACGAAAAATAGATCTTTTATCGAAATGGTAAATGTTGTGAACAGTGGCTTGGTAAAAGGAAGAAAACTCAACCACAACCGAGAAGGGAACTTCACAGGAAAAAGTTCTTCTCTCTATCTGGTGGGGTTGCAAAGGAGTAATTCAATTTGAATTGTTACCAGCTAATGCAATAATCAATGCTCAAGTCTACTGTCAGCAATTAGAGCGTTTGAACCAAGCTTTGAAGAAAAAGAAGACCCGCGTTAGTGAATCGAAAAGGCGTGATGTTTCATCAGGACAATGCGCGACCCCACGCTACAAAGATCATATCACAGAAGATCAAAGACCTTGGTTGGTTGGGAAAAAATTCTCATCCACCTTATTCTCCCGACCTTGCTCCTTCAGACTACCATTTGTTTCTTAGTTTACAGAATCATTTGGGGGACATAACTTTCGCAAGCCAGGAGGAGGTCGAAACTGACATTCCAGAGTTCTTCGCTTTGAAACCAAAAGAGTTTTACATTCATGGGATTAAAAAGTTTGTAAATAAATGGAAGAAAGTCATAGATAATCAAGGAAAGTACATTGACGAATAAATTTCAATTAAGTATAACATTTGATCACTTGTCTTTATTCAAAATTCGGACTGGACTTACAGGATGACCTGATACATATATATATATATATATATATATATATATATATATATATATATATTAGACGTTATTATTGTTCACTGATATTTTTTCCTATCTTGCCTTTAACAGATGTGTGACTATTCGGTGGTACGGAAGTATTTTTTGACTTCTATCATTAGCGATATAGGTACTCATGTAGTACCCTTGTGTATATATGTACATATATAATATTGTATGTATCTGTAAATTAATAGGTTACTATTATTCAATAGCCAAGATAAAGCTCTGAGTTTCGGATGCCGAAGTGGAAATCCACAACACCATCTCTTCGGTTATCTGGCCAGATAACCGAAGAGATGGTGTTGTGAATTTATCGCAGTTTTATCTTGGCTATTGAATAATAGTAACATATTAATTTACAGATACATTTTCTCTATTTACATAATATTGAGGTCTCTTTCTTTCTTTTGTTATCTTACCGTTTTTACCAATAAATAATATTGTATGGATATATTTTATTAATTTGCCTGTACGGCTAATAATTCGCTTACCACTTGTGTTGGTATTTTAATAATATCATCCCTATATTTATTTATATATATATATATATATTTATATATATATATAATTAAAAATGAGGGTGTCTGAGAGACACCACCATGCCGAAATAGTTTTTTTATTGACTGATTTTTATTCCATTATCCTAATAGCTTCTGAAACTTATGCATATACATGTGTAAATGCATACATAAACATACAAATATATACACACACTCATACATTTTTATATACATTTAAATATCGATATTATCCTCATTTATAAATTTATATATATATATATATATATATATACAACAAATACTAATGGTGTGGATTTTCTAAAAGCTCTTTCAGGGACAAAGTTATCACAATGAATTCCAATTTAATCGGAATTTACTTGATCTGAAACATATTTGTAGAAAAGAAATATCTAATTTTCTCAAGGTTATGAAGAAACAAATCTTTGGGGCACAATTGTGTAGATATGCCGAAATATTTATATATATACAAGGTTGTATATAAAGCTAACTCTGTAAAAATGTATGAGTGTGTGTATGTATTTGTATGTTTATGTATGCATTTACACATGTATATGCATAAGTTTCAGAAGCTATTAGGATAACGGAATAAAAATCAGTCATAAAAAAAGATTTCCCAAAAATATATTTCCTTAATTCTTAACTACTGTTTCTGGCACTCATATTTCCACAACTTTGATTTTGAAGCATTTAAAAAATTATTTGGAAATTATAAAGAGAAATGGTAGATTTGGATTGTCGATATTTTAAAACCACGAATTTAAAAAAAAATTGTGATGTGTCAAATTTTTATTCCAGAAGTTCATGGCTTCATTGGAATAAGCATGGAAAACTGCATCAAGATAAAGAATTTTCAGATTTCAAGGAGGGTGTCATTTGTGACTCGAAGGGCCAAAAGGCTTTGGCCTAAGTAGGTTGAGAACCTTTGTTCTATAGTATGGTAGCAACTTGCCTCAAAAGAACTGTTCAGGCTCAAACAATGATGAAGAAATGTCTTATAAACGTTGCGATGCAAGGCGAAGTGTCAAAATTGTTGAATATTAAAATATCAGTTAGGCGTTAAGACAGCGGAATGAACTTTCAAATACAAAAGACAAACAGAACAAAAGTAGAAACGTTTTAATTTTAGAAAACTTCAAAATGCTTCATTAAGCATTATGAAGCAAATTCAAATAATAAACTCCAGCTGGCATCAAATGAATGAAAAAAATAAATCTCATAAAATGGAACGAATTCGGCTCACAAGGCTTAGGCGTGGCTGTGTGGTAATCCCACTGCTTAGTACCTTGGGCAACTGTTTTCTACTATAACTGCGGGCTGACAAAAGCCATGAGAGTGGATGCCGTAGACGAAAACTGAAAGAAATGTGTGTGTGTGTATGTGTATGTGTATATGTTTGTATGTGTATATGTGTGTGTGTATGTGTGTGTGTGTGTGTGTGTGTGTGTGTGTGTGTGTGTGTGTGTGTGTGTGTTTGTTTGTCATCCTCTGCCATTTGACAACTGATGTTGGTTTGTTTACTTCCCCGTAACTTATCGGTTCGGCAAAAGACACCGATTGAATGAGTACCAGGCTTTAAAATGTAAGTACTGGGGTCGATTCAATCGACTAAAATTTTTTCAAGGTGGTGCCCCAGCATGACCACAATCTAATGACTGAAACATGTAAAAGATAAAAGATACAAAAGCATCAAACATATTATATATATTGATTTTCGCTTCGATTGATTTTTCTTTTGAATTTTTTGCTGTTCCTTTGACTAAGTTGCAACATCACTTGAAATTCTATGCGAGATGTGAAGAAAAACCAATTATTCCTTATATGATCCTATATAAAATTATAATTGTTATATGGAAATATAAGTTGATGCTTAATTTTCTGTCTTGTTGTTTAGCCAGCAGTATTCCAGCCATATCTATTCCACCTATATGTCAGCAATAGAACTATCCAATGTGTTTTACATAGTGAAAATAAACGGTGAAATAAAGCTCACATAGAGCTCCTCTATTTTCTATGTAGTCTTATGTAATATAGTGAATACGTTGGGCAGCCTGTAGCTTTTTACAGGTTCCTAGTTAGGTGAGATCAATCATGTACCAGCCTAAATTGAAGTTACAAATCGAGTGCGTAAGGAATACGCGGGTATTCCTTGCTCAGATCAAGAAAACAGATCAAGAGAGGAAGAACGTTGCTTAACGTGTAAGCATGGAGTTTAACTGACATGTAACAGAGATGATGAAAGGAGAAAATTGAGCTGTTAAGTCCTGGATTAAAGATATTCCAGCCCTGGCCGTCCCACCTATTTAAGTGTATGTATACCTACATATTACTTGAGTCCTGCCATTTTTAAGACATCAGGATATGCTTGAGGAACATCTAAGAGGCATCATAGAGGCTCTTTCATCTCGGCGAAGCCCGACATAGCCATATATAAGGCACAAAGTAGGGACACCTCGGAGTAGTGGTAACTGTTCCTGTTTTTTACACCACCGAGTTCAAATCTCGTTGAAGTCAACTTCCCTTTTCATCTTTTGGGAGTCGTATTAGGGGTTGATTTTTTCTCTTTCTCTTTCTCTCTCAGGTTCTCTCTCTCTCTCTCTTGTTCTCCCTTTCTCTCCCTTTCTCTCCCTTTCTCTCACTCTCTCTTTCTCTCTCGCGTTGCTCTCCCAGAGTTAGCTACGCTTCGCAGTGAGATGGTTTTGTGGTACCATTCCTCCAGAAAGGGAGGAGCGTTGAACGAGAGACAAGAAATCCAATTTTATACAGCATGCCACAAAAACCGTCTGGAGACTCTGGAGAATGTGGTGAATATAAACGGACAAAGTTATGTATTAGTTTTCTCCCCACTACTTAAATATTTATTCCTCACATTGCACAAAGTTAGACAGGAGATACACAATCGATTGCGTTTCAGCCTTGTAGGTAAACGAAATTTATTTTTTTGACCCAAAAGTTTTGAGCAGCGAAGGTAGTTTCAGTGGGAATCGATTTCACATGATATAAAAAACCTCAATGCATTTTGTCCAGCTACCTGGTATTTCTGCTACAGTCGTGTCCTCTTATTTCGGAAATATTGATTTCTGACGTTGGCACAAGGTCTCATATTTTGGAGAGAATGTATAGATAATTTTTATCTTTTGGGAGTCGTATTAGGGGTTGATTCTTCTCTTTCTCTTTCTCTCTCAGGTTCTCTCTCTCTCTCTCTCTCTCTCTTACTCTCCCTTTCTCTCACTCTCTCTTTCTATCTCGCATTGTTCTCCCAGAGATAGCTACGCTTCGCAGTGAGAGGGTTTTGTCGTACCATTCCTCCAGAAAAGGAGGAGTGCTATGTTTTATTGATCCCAAATTAATCAAAGGTAAAGATTAACCGGCAGGGTCTCATATCAGAACGAACATTGACGCTATTTAAATAGCACAGGTCATTTAGTCCGGCACTGTTACTTCTGCTGGAGTAATGTTTCACATTTTCAAAAATAATAACAATGTTTGGCTTATTGAGTTTTATTGTTTGTAATATCTACGAGATGTATATCCTTTTACAAAATGATATACTATTTCCAGCGTTATCGATTGGAGCAGTTAAATACGCATTATATTCGTGTCATGTACAAGCATGTACAATTTGTGATATTCATAAGCATCTATAAATGTTGACCAGAGCTGACAGCAGCTTAGTTGAACATATTACATGATTCAATCATTATCATTGATACAATGTGTTTGCTCCTGGCTTAATTTCTAACATCCATGACTATTTAAAATCGGAATGTCAAACGGATTCTTTGATAGAATTTAGTGTTATTAACAGGAGGGCGATAAAAAGGGAGACAGAAAGAGAGGGCAAGTAAAACCTGGGGAAGACTAAATAAAATAATCTCTCTTCTTAGAAATACATTTGTGTAAGATAAAGCAATAATTATTGATCAATCACAACAGTGATACTTGACACCAGAGAAAGGAAGAAATCTATTTTAACTATGTAGTCTGTCTCTGTAATCCCTGAGGTATTTATAGTATTATTGACGAAATAATGTTATAAATTAGATATTTTTCCCCATAATGTGAATAATACATATAATGATAGAACCCGATCTTTGTAAAGTCAAATTCTATCCAAAACGTTCACAAAAATCGGACTTTGCCTCAGAGGAGAAATATATTTACAGATAACTCTTGGTTTACCTCAATAATTAAGATATCAACATATATATTAAATTTCATAATGGGGCAAGGGGTAGCTAATCTTTTATCATAATTGAATAAATTATATTATCGACTTAACTCAATATAAAAATAACTTAAATTTGATTCTTTTTAATGGTTTACTCAAAGGAGAAAAGGCAACGTTCGTGACCCTGTCCAGGAACTCCGAGATTAGTGAAAGGAAAGGAGAACATTTATACCTGGCCCGAATGCCTCGCTATTACAGAGATTCAGCAGCAATAAACTGGGTAAGAATTAATTGAGAATTGATAAGGAATGAAAAATAAAAGAATTCGAAATTAATTGAGGAATAGAAAGAGATAATTAGGTTTCATCTGATCAAAAGTTTTTAATGACCACTCGAGAAGTTGTAAAAAAATGCCATACAGTCGGTTATTGTCTGTGAGGTATGTATCTCTTTTAAAGGTTTGTGAGGTATGTATCTCTTTTAAAGGTTTCAGAAGGTTTTACAGTTGATTGAAAATTAGTCAGTTCAAAGATTAACTTCTAACTCAAAGCAATACTTGTTTACATCTCGACCGAGGTAACCTAGAAGCATAAAAGATTGTTAGTTATGACTGCTGCAAAATTCTACGGATTCAATACACACTGAAAGAGCAGCAGAATTGTCTGGTTTAACCGTCAAAAGTTATCATTTTGTCTCCATTCAGACAAAAAACAGCTGAGGTTCAGTAGAAAGCGAATGGGATAAGTGTGGAGCATCAGTTCAGAACAAATAGGGAATGTATACAGAATCCGTTAAAAATAAGTAGAAAGTCAGTAGAACATCAGTCGAGGAAATATGCGTTAAATATGCATTAAAGCACATAAGAATAATTAAAAAGTCAGCATATAATCAGTTTATAGACAGTAGGAGTATATGTGGGCAGCATTGTTTCATAGGAGGCAATAAAAAATCAATAGGAAATCATTTGAGAGCATGTAAGATAAATATATCAAATTATAATTGCATGTATTTATATATCTTTTATCTTGTAGCTTTTACCTTTTACTTGTATCCGTGATTGAACTACAGCCATGCTGGAGCACCGACTTGAAGGGTCCTTGGCGAATGAATCGACCTCGGGACTTAGTTTTTAAAACTTGGTACTTTTTCTATCAGTCTCTTTTATTGAATAACTATATTACGAGGACTTAAACAAACCGACACTGGTTGTTAAATGATGGTGCGAAACAAACACACACGAGCGCATGCACGCGCACGCACGCAGTCACGCACACACATATATATATAACGAGCTTCTTTCAGTTTCTGTCAACCTAATACTCTCACAAGGTTTTGCTCGACAAGGGGCTATAGTAGGTTCCATGCAGTGAGACGGAACCCAGAACCATGTGATTGGAAAGCAAAGTTCTTCTTCCTGCGCCTATATATATCTTTTATGTTTTATCTTTTATTTCAATCATTGAACTGCTGCCATTGGGGAGGAGCACCTCCATACAGGTTTTAATCCAACAAATCACCATTACTGCTTATGATTCTTTTAAGTCTGGTACTCAGTGCATCTTTTACCGAGGAGATAAATAAAGCAACACCAATTATCAAGCGGTGGATGAGGGTGATAAGTAAAAACGCAAAAGTATACATGTATATACATATGAACGGCGTGTGGCAGTAGCAATTAGACACAACGACACGCATACTTAGATATATACATAGACATACCAGAAGTAAATAAACACATTTATAATCATTAAAATTTATTTATATCTGAAATTATAAATTTAAATTATTTATTAATTGTTATAACGTGTAAATTTAATATTTGGTAGACATGCCCTTTGCATTTTTCAATGCAAGGACCCTATTAGGCCTGTTACTGATCAGATGACGAATATTCGCTTCTGAAATTTCTTGCCAAGTTTCATGCAATACCTTGACATCCTGAGTAGAATTTGATGGTGATGATGACTTGGCACCTTAAACAGAAAGTAAAATTTATGAAAAGAAAAGATTATGAAAACATAAAATTCCAAAATGAATACAAATAGTTATAAAACAGAAGCTAGAATTTACCTGTATAAGACGTTTACGTGAAGCGATATTGCTGATAGGAGTTATATACCTCTCTTATCTCATCAGAAAGACTGTGCCTGATAGAAGGAAACCGATTACATTTTTGAAATCTGCGGACAAAACTACATATAAAACACCATATAATATCCCTGATGAAAATTGGCTGTTGACCAGTGTAATTAAGTTTCCCAGTTATATTCATCCCATGGTAAGATCAACCTGTCGGCAGTTATCAATTAGTTGGCATATATTTCGTGATAGGTTATTGTGTTATTCCTGCTTTTAGATACGGCATATCTAAAATATTTTTGTATGAGAAAATATATGAAAAGGAGCGCCAATGATAAATTTCTGAAAATTTAGTACTGTTATGCAGGAGGATAAAAATTATGGATATAGAATTTCTTTGCTTTGTTACAACTCATTAAGCCTTCTTTTTTAGTACTTGCATATTCAGCATATTTTCACATTACATCAACCAAAGTATTCTAAAATATTCAATACAAAGAAATACAGTTTAGGTTTGAGTAAAAGAAGAAATAACATTTTAAGAAAATTTATTTTGAAGAAACACTTATGCTAGGTATCCATTTATTTGACTATGTGTAGCTGCAACACACCAGGTCTGTGAGATTTTCTATCTCATTTTACCCGTGTTTGCCAGTTCACCATTAGCACGTCGAAGCTTAGTTAATAGATATTTGACATGTTGATTCAAATTAAAACCCTCGAACATCAACGCTTCATGATATTTAGTATATTTGTTATGGCAGAACACATTTTCAGAAAATTTCAGCTTATTCTGTCAGAAAATGTTTTTTCTTCTATTTAAAATAAAATATATTCATATTTGTTTAGATTAGGGAATGTTTTCCCAATATTGCTTTCAAATTTTGGCACAAACCCAGCAAGTTCGGGGACGGGGTAAGTCGATTACAACGACCCCAGTGCTCAACTGGTACTTATTTTATCGACCCCAAAAGGATGAAAAGCAAAGTCAGCCTTGCCGGAATTTGAACTCAGAACATAAAATCAGATGAAATGACGCTAAGCATTTTGCCCGGCGAACTAATGAGTCTGCTGGCTCACCGCCTCATGTTTTCCAAATATTAATCCTTTAAAATATAGATTTTTATTCTTATGTTCAGTTTATCTATAAGTTTTCTTCAGAAATAAGTTGGTGTCATTAATAAATTTGTGTAATATAGTGTTTTTGATAGCATTGATATGAGCTATTCACGTATGCTAGAAATAAAACTGAACCAGTAACAGGACCTTGTTTTGCTCCACTGAGTCAAACCAGACAGTGATACAACTTGTGAGAGTAGTTGAAAGATGTCACGTATATGCTTGAAACATCACAGATATAGAGATTTCATTCAGCTTCAATAATTCTGTAGCGAACAGTATCGAATGTGTTCTGTAGAATAGCAAAGAACCAACAAAAATATTGACTAGAGCCAAGGACATTGCAAATACCTCTGAACCTGAGCTAGAAGCTATAGCACCATGGAGAACATCTAACAAATAACTAATTCCACCCACTAGAGTATTAAGGTTGCAATAGATTACCGTAGTAAGAACCCCAACCACAGATTACCTGTTTTAGACACTAAATTCTGGCTGGAAACTAATAATAGCAAATTCTCAATTCGCACTATAGACTCCAAATAACTGATCCACCGGGACGCAGGAAGTGCAGATAATATCGTAATAACGGACTTGATAAAGGTGGTAAGAAACGTCTCCTGCATGTGCAACCCAACGGAATTAGAGAAAAACATACAGTATTTCATCCACTGCATGAAGTCCTCAAGATACAACTGAAGAGTCAGGATCAGCGTGTACAAAGGAGCCATGACAAAATTCAAGACCATCATAAATAATGACGAAAATGAGATCTTCCCGCTGTAGAGGAGTAAATCATGGAATAGCACAGGAAGTACAAAGAGAAAGATAGGTAAAGCTAAAGGTTTGGCAACCAAAAATACCAGAGCGTCATGTTCGTCGGTGCTACTCCTGGAGGCAAACTAGCGTATCATTATAGAAAAACTGGGGTATACTGAACCTACATATTAACGTATTAGAAAGACCAAGAACTCACACAAAAAAGTCTGTAGAACATACCCATTTGAAAGATCCCTCTGTACTAATAGGAACTGTGTATAGTGTAAGCCCACAGATCAACTGCAAAGCTAGGAATTTGGTTTATAGTATAAAGTATAGAGTGAGACAGAGCAGAAAGAGGGCAACGACGGATATTGAAGAGATAGTAATAACACCCCACCCTGCAACCTGACGAATTAAAACAGAACAGAGAAAAAGAGACATGGATTTAAACAGTGTAATGGACAATCCCATACACATGCATACAAGATACATATATGCATATCAAACATATGGATACAGGTACAGATGCAAAAGCATGCGCAGATAGGGATACATACCTCTGAAAGACTAGATGGAATTATAGGGCAAGGCCAGAGAGAAGAGGAAACAGAGAGAAGAAGAACAGACAGTCACTAAAGAAGCCACAGAATGTATGATGAAAAAACTATCAGAAATAAACTAATAATAATAACGCCAAAGTGAAGATAAAATATGTAGTGCGTATATTTATTGGTAAAATGACCATCCCCAAATATAACAAGATATTTTAAATTTTAAATCGCAATATTTGATTAGTTTGTCTCTTTCTAAGTTATTAGGGAAAACTCTAGTTGTTAGACATTTGTTTGATATTGTAAGATATTTGAGCTAGTCTTACATATATGTTGAGAAAGTTCTGATATCTACAAATATGCCAAATGAGTCACTAGCGCTTCTAAGATACATTGGCGAGAAGTGTATTGATGTATACAGTAATTTGGAGTTTGACTTGCATAAGGTATCTTGTGTTTTTTTAGTGTAAAGAACTGTGTATTATTCTTGATATTACCAAAAATTCTTCGATAGTAGTTATTAACTTCATTAATAATATAGATGGATCTGCTCGAGTTGTAACATTTGTATTTAATGAGTATACAGAAGCTGTTCGTGGAGGCCATGAACACACAATGGAATTCACACAAAGGTGTGTTTTAATATCCTTTCAGTGATAAACGATCACAAATTCAGTTGGATCAATAAGTACAGTTGCTTTTTTCATGAACGTAACAATACTGTTGTGATGTTTTCGGGAGATACATAAATTTATTTGCCAACATATTTATATTTTGTCTTTCGATGAGACGTTTCAGTGTTATTATCAAAGAAATTCTTAGAAAATACTTCCATATTAAATTCTTCTAGGTTGATAATAGTTTCTTAAGAGAAACACTGAATAATTCTTTTCTTTTATTTGTTTCACTTACTATGGTTGTTTATATTATATAGTTTTGGTATACAATGTATAGTAAAATGGTTGATATGCAGAAGGCCAGATCTTTAGAACATTTTGCATCCTAAGAGTCTATGAAGATGTAACTAATTAGAGTTTATTGTTATCATTAGCCATTGTTGAACAATTTATTTTTGGCCATAAACAACCGATTATCTTTTATCTTTTAATAGTTTCAGTCATTAGTCAGCGACCATACTGGGGTACCACATTGAAGAATTTTCCCGATCGACAGAAATGACCCCAGTACTTATTCTATCGGTATCTTTTGCGGGGACTTAAACACACCAACACGGATTGTCAAGCAGGGGTGACAAATTCGGACACATAGAAACTCAAACACACAGATACGCACATGTATATATGTATATATGTATGTATGTACGACAAGCTTCTTACAGTTTTCCTCGACCAAACCAACTCACAAGGTGTCGCGTAGCGGGATGGAACCCGGAACCACACAACCATGCCTGCACTTTGTGAACTTAGAATATTTAAAAAATTAGATCAGTTATTGTTTTATTTACAAATAGATTTAATATTTTAATTCAGTCATTTCAATGTTTTAATTCGGTCAATATATTTAAGGAATAGGAAACTTATTTCAAGTTTTATTTCATTCAATTTGAATGACAGAAGATACTGTCCATATTACAGCTTTCCTTTGTTGTTAGA
>NC_043006.1:63213114-63280614 GCF_006345805.1 Octopus sinensis
CATAGCCACCACTAATAATGACACACTTCTCCTATAGATTTATGCGACTGTGAAGACCTCATCTGTAGAAGTCAGTAGGTTGCGTTTGGAGCCAAGAATTTACCCTGGAAATAAGTTCATCATCCGAAAAGCGCTTCCTCTTCAAAAAAGACTTCATGGTTGGAAAGAGGTGGAAGTCAGATAGTGCGGGGTCGGGAGAGTGAGTGGGATGAGGAAGCCGCAGGAGTATGCTTTCATCTGGGAAACATGCTCATTGTGAACTCGGGCGTTATCTTGAAGGAGGCGAGCTACTTTGGTCAGCATGCCCATGCCTCTCTACTTGGATGGCGTCTTGCAATTTCTACTGCAGAGAAGCATAATATATCCCATTAATTGTGGTGCTCTTTGCCAGAAAACCCATCATTACTAATCCACGCTGTTAGTATCACTTGCCTGCTGAGTGTGTGTGTGTGTGTGTGTGTGTGTGCAAGACGAGTTTCTACTGCTTCCGTCTGCCAAATTCATTAACAAGGCATTGGTCAAACCGGAGCTATAGTAAAATATACAAATAAATACATGCACGGTCTCTCTTCCTCCCTCTCTTTCTCGCACATACATATACACTCATACACGTTTCTTCCGCCAGTGGATCTTGTTTACTAAATACAGTCTGAGAAATTTTGTTACATTAAAACTCATCGAAAGGAGTTGAGGACAGACTCTTACCTACACTTACGAGACACAATTAATAATGATGTATCTGGAGGAAAGCTTGATTATGTTTGTATTCTTTTACTCGTAGTTCTCAAACCACGCACGAAGAACCGCAACATGCAATGGCATACGCTCGCTATTTTGACTGCTGAGAACTTTTCACTACTTTCACCTGCAACTGCAAATAGAAATAAATTCCAGACGAGATCCTTTCATTTACAGGAATGATCTTATGGCTAGGGTTTTCAATTTCAAACTGAGAAATTTAAACATTTGTATATTAAGTGTCAAACATTCAGATAGTTCTAGTCTTGGTTCCAGTATAATTTGAACGTAGAACGTAAAGAAATGTACCTAAATACCTCGTAAAACTTCTTTCCGTTAATTAACCGACTGTACCTACACTCAAAAAGTTGTGTATGGTAAGATATATATATTATAATAATAATTACCATTCTTTTTGTCTCAAGTGGTGGTGAAATATAGTTATATATAATGTGTTAATATGTCAAATGACAGGTTTTATTGCACTTATATTAACATGCGAGTTGGAAGCAATCAACTAAAGTGAATTTGTAAGATCCTTCATA
The DNA here is from genome assembly GCF_006345805.1 of Octopus sinensis. Lineage (NCBI taxonomy): Eukaryota > Metazoa > Mollusca > Cephalopoda > Octopoda > Octopodidae > Octopus > Octopus sinensis. The sequence continues at coordinate 63,214,398 of NC_043006.1, forward strand.
GAATTATGAAAGATTTGCTTTAGGAAGAATGCTATAATGTTATTAGAAAATTCTTCACACTTTGAATTTATAGTAAACAGATAATGCAAAGAATACTCTTGATACAATATAGATTGCTTTGGCATTTCTCATACTGAAATAAGTGTAGAAAGAAAGATTCAGTTTAGAAACTGCACAAATATATTTTACTATCTCGACAAGCAGTTCTCTGAAAGATATTTGGGAAGAAACTTTCAAAACTAATGTTTACAGAATATGAAATACATAAACTTTGTATTAATGGCAAATTGCCAAAAAAATTTTTCAAGTAATTCAAAGTAAAATATTAATACAAATACACAGAATAAGAAAAATATTATTCAAATCTATGAAACTTTATTCATGTTATAAATTATATAATTTTGTCATAACAGGAAATTTTAGTTGTTAATTCATGTATTTTTCTTTACAAGCGCGGGGACAACTACAGCGCATCATTTTAAAATATATAAAATTATATGAAGTAAAGAACTGTTCATATGCTGTGATAAGAAACAGTCTTTTACACCAAAAGATTATTTTATCTAAATCAACGAAGACGATCCGTACAAAATCATAACAATATGTTGAATGAAATAGTATTCTTTTAATCTCTCAAAGAAAAGTATGTGTAATTCTCTCCAAAATTGGGAATGGCCTTCACTACCGTTAGCAATGGTCCAAATCTCAATATCAAAGCTGCTCAATAAAATGTTATAGATCCTTATTAATGACATCTGTGCAATTGTGAATTGCAGTAGATTATAAAACAATATTTGGATCTTTTCGGTTTGAACGGCAGTTTTATCATAATTTTTAAGTAACTAAAAAATGTTTAACTTCGTTTACTGGTAGAATGTGTTTATCAAACATCTTTTTCTCTTGGCTTTATTGAGAAAATTCTATAGTTTGTAAGATATTTGTTGTTTTTTTCTTCAATTTCTGCAATTTCAACCAATCAATTACGTCCATTGAGGTAAAAAAAAAAACATTCTGTGTGGTATGCATATGTCCCTCGTTTAAGAAACAGATTGGGTTTATTTACATTTGTGAAGAAAAAAAGATACCCTTCCCCCACCCCCAACCCTAACCCTAAAACAGATAGAAATGCAATAGATCGATACTAGGGTCATAATTATGGGTGACAATTTCATATGACACCGCTAGGAAAAACTGCCGTTCAAACCGAGAAGATCCCAATATTTGTTTTCTCAAATGCAATTAAGGTAGAAGGAACTCATATGTGAATTTCATGGAACTACATATCAACAAGAAATTTGTGGATTGTTTACTATAAAATCCTGATCTCTGGGATCCAGTCATGGAACTGTGTTGACGGAACCAACCCAGGGAAATAAAAATACATTATATTTAAGCAAAATAAAATCAGTGTTTAAAGCTGTTTAAAAAGGAAAACATGAACGTTTCGCATTGGTATTTGAATGCTGTTCCAACGAGTCTGCATATTAGAGCTGGATGGGTTATATGGTTAATAGTAGAAGAGCTTAGGGGGAGGTCTTCGAAGTTGAGCAAAATATCGACCATACATTAAAGGAAAGAAGGAGAGAAGTAAGCACCTGCAAGTAAGTCTTAGTTGTATGTGTGAGAGACGAAGGGAAGGGTTGACTGGTGTCTGTGTATGTATGATGTGTTTGTGTGTGTCTCTGTATGTGTAATGTATATATTGTGTGTGCGTGCGAATGTGCTTGCGTGTGCGTGCATGTGCGTGTGTGTGTATGTGTGTGCGTGTGCGTGCATGTGTGTGCGTGTGTGTGTATGTGTGTATGTACGAGGCTGGGCTGAAAAGTTCATATGCTGACTATAAAGGAGTGATGCTAGAGCTGTTAAATCTTGCATGCATTAATTTCAACTCATCTTATTAACAACTGCATTCTTTTTTCCCTACAAACTGACACCTGACTGTTCAAAAAGACTTTTAAAGTGACAGGTAGCAACAGTAGATATGACATCATTATCACTGTGATACTGCTTCCCAGTCAAGTATCGTTTCTTGTTGGGGACTAAATGATAATCAGATGGGGTCAAATCAGAAGAACAGGGACAGTGATCAAGCGGTTCAAAGACACAATCACGCACAATAGCCATCAAAACCAAGGACTTCTCTGCTGGAGTATTGTCCTGATAAAACAAGACCCTTTTCTTCAGTTTTCCTCAGCATTTGGTCATGACAGCCTTTGGTGACTGCCTCTGCAAGTGGGTGTAGTACTCTCCATTGATGGTGTGGCCCTTTTGAAAAATAGTCAATAAACGCAATGCTTGTTGCATCTCAAAAATCTGAGGTCATCACCTTCCATGAAGACGAAATGCGCCTTCTTTGGAGCAGGTGAGGAAGGGGTTTCCATTGCATAGTATGTCTGTCGCTCAAAGAAATGAACCCAACACTCATCCTGACCCTTTCTAGGGAACCAGCTGATCTCAAATAATGTCAAATTTTCACGTGATGTGATCAGCTTAGTGCGCTTTTTATAAGATGTCAGAAAACGTAGCATCCACCCAGAAGAAACCTTTGTTATGCCAAGTTCGTTGTGCAGAACATTCTCAACTCTATGACAGGATATGCTGATAACGCAGTCAATCATCTGTCATCCATCATCATGTGTGGATACGGTCAACATTTTTATTGGTGGCGGCAGTTGCAAGAGGTCCAAGCCTTGGGTCATCTCCAAGACTCTCCTTATCCTTCGTAAATTCAACTGCCCACTTTTGCACTGTTGATAAAGCTGACGCGTCATCCATCAGCGTTAACATCTATAGGGCTAAACTCTTTTTCTGTAGATACTTGACAAAACCACGATGACATATTGTGTCTATTTTCAAGAGAAGTTGCTACTAGTCACATATAAATATTCTTTGAACAGTCAGGTGTCAGTTTACCTGGAAAGAAATAATGTAGTTATTAATAAAAAGGGCTTAAAATTAATGCATGGAAAATTTCACCACTCTGATATTATTCTTTCATATTCAGCTTTGAAGGGCTTATTTAGTCGAGCAAATCGACTCGAGGATTTATTTATAAGCCTGGCACTTATTCTGTCGGTCTCTTTTTGCCGAACTGTTAAATTACGAGGGCGTAAACACACCAATACTGGTTGTCAAGCGGTGAAGGGAGAACAAACACAGACACAAAGACACGCACACACACATATACATATACATATATACATACAAACATACATACATACATACATACATACATACATACATGCATACATACATGTGAAGCGCCTCTTTCAATTTCCATCTACCAAATCCACTCACAAGGCTTTGATCGACCCGAGGCTATCGTAAAAGACACTTCCCCAAGGTGCTACGCAGTGAGAGAGAACCTGAAACATGTGGTTGGAAAGCAAGCTTCTTACGACACACACACACACAGTCACACACACACACACACACACACACACACCCACATACACACACACACACATACACACACATATGGTAATCTCAAAGAAATTATACACACTTTGATACCTGATAACTCAGTTGTCATTTCTTTTTAGATCTAACTCATGGGAAATAACCGAGCTTTGAAGAAAGGAAATTTGTGCCTAGCTACCACAGGAAGTTTGAAAACGCGGACAATGAGGAGGGGCTTTCGAACAGATCCACCTGCGCGACTTACCGTCATTCTAATTAGAAGTGAGCTTAAAGCGGATGGAACTGTTCAGAATGTCTACAAGAAACATTCCGGAAGACCGCGGATATCGACGAGCTCCACAAAGCAAGAAAGGCTACTGAAACCGTATATGCTGAAGTTCAGGAAAGCCTGTACCAGAAGCAAACCGTGAGATGGAAATTTCAAAATCAAGCGGCCATTGCAGTTTGAAGAGTTATCATTGAAAAGATTACAATCTGGCTCTCTTTTTGATATATCTGGGAAGCACTCCGTCGGTTACGACGATGAGGGTTCCGGTTGATCCGAATCAACGGAACAGCCTGCTCGTGAAATTAACGTGTAAGTGGCTGAGCACTCCACAGATACGTGCACCCTTAACGTAGTCCTCGGGGATATTCAGCGTGACACAGAGAGTGACAAGGCCGACCCCTTGAAATACAGGTACAACAGAAACAGGAAGTAAGAGTGAGAGAAAGTTGTGGTGAAAGAGTATAGCAGGGATCACCACCATCCCCTGTTGGAGCCTCGTGGAGCTTTTAGGTGTTTTCGCTCAATAAACACTCACAACGCCCGGTCTGGGAATCGAAACCGCGATCCTATGACCGCGAGTCCGCTGCCCTAACCACTGGGCCATTGCGCCTCCACTTTTGATATATCTATGCGCCATGCAGCTGAAGAGAAGAAATTATTAAAATTAGTCATTAATCATTTTGCACCAGTTTAGACATCACTTTTTGAAAATTGAAAATTATCAAATTAGACATTAGTGTGGGTAAAATTGAATTAGTATTCAACAGAGAAAAGATATTTTATTAGCAGCCTCAATTACAATCGGGTTAAAGCTAAGGAAAAATTTCTTGAAATAAAAGAGGATCTACCACCTGTCTATCCTTCAGACTCTCTCAACTTCAACAAAATCTATGCTGACCAATTTTTACTTCCAAAGATGATTCAACTATACAAATGGTGATACTTGCAATGTAATGGTTTCAAACAGGCGAAGTGAAAATAACGAGAAATAAATTACTAATTTTGCCCGCTTACAAATTTTCAACCCCACCCTGTATGTCTGTGTGTGTATGTGTGTGTGTGTGTGTGTGTGCATGTGTGCACTGCCAATTGGTAACATATTTACAGGGAAGGGGTATAATCGGTAATATCGATTCTAGTCTATCAATAGTATTTTATTCATCAAACCAGAGTAAAGTAAAGTAAACTTGGTGTTGGTAGCATTTCAACACACTTTTAAAATCCTGTCAAAAATAACCATTGGACATTGTGTTTCACTCGCTACCATTTTCCCCTTTCACTGTTATCCCATTAATCTACATTGTCTTACTCAATACAACGCTGAAAGAGATTTATATGCAAATCAACTAAAACTAAATCTAAGAAATATTAATGCTGTCTTCCGCTCAATGTTCTTCCAAAATTATTTTCTTTTGTTGGTAGCTACTACTTTTCACTTTCTCTGGCGGAGAGGTTTTTCAGTTTTAATTCCTTCTTTCTAATAAAGATTAGCATATTTTTTTAACAAATATGATTGCTGATGTCACAAGTAATTCTAATTAACTGCTAAACCATTTTATCAAAAAGCTATCAATTTAACTCGGTACATTTCCTTTTTTCCTCTTCGACTCAGTATTTTATCTTCTTCTTTCATAGACTTCTACATTAGCTTTCTCCCTCTCTCTCTCTCTCTCTCTATCTCTATCTCTCTCTCTCTCTCTCTCTCTCTCTCTCTCTCTCTTCTCTCTCTCTCTCCCTGTGTAACTATCTCTCTACATCTCTGCTTAATTATCTCGTATATTCTTTCCGGAGGGTTTTATCTTTTTTGATGGATATTCTATGGTTTCAAATTTTGCACAAACCCAGCAATTTTGTGGGCGGGAATAAGTCGATTACTTCGGCCCCAGGATTTATTTTATAGTCCCCGAAAGGGTAAAAAGTAAGTCGACAAAGACATTTTGCCCGGCCTGCTAACGACTCTGCCATTAAAAGCAACTTTTTAAGACATCTGTTTTAAAGTAGAAGCTAAATGCAAACGACGTTCCAAAGAGCCATCATAACCCTTTGAATTCCCAGACTTCTGAACACCTTTACTACCGACCAAATGACACGCCATTTCCCTTTAACTTGTTATTGTTACAACATATCAAACATTGCTATCTGATCGATAACTTCCAAGTATATTCAGGAGAACCGGGCATCTTATGAAGGGATGGCCATGCATAGCTTATGTAATATATGGTATAATTATAAACATGGCAAATTTTAGCCATTTCTCTGCAGGAGTGGCTGTGTGGTAAGTAGCTTGCTTACCAACCACATGGTTCTGGGTTCAGTCCCACTGCGTGGCACCTTGGGCAAGTGTCTTCTACTATAGCCTCGGGCCGACCAAAGCCTTGTGAGTAGATTAGGTAGACGGAAACTGAAAGAAGCCCGTCGTATATATGTATATATATATATATATATGTGTGTGTGTGTGTGTGTGTGTGTGTGTGTGTGTGTGTGTGTGCGTGTATGTTTGTGTGTCTGTGCTTGTCCCCCTAGCATTGCTTGACAACCGATGCTGGTGTGTTTATGTCCTCGTCACTTAGCGGTTCGGCAAAAGAGACCGATAGAATAAGTACTGGGCTTACAAAGAATAAGTCCCAGGGTCGAGTTTGCTCGATTAAAGGCGGTGCTCCAGCATGGCCGCAGTCAAATGACTGAAACAAGTAGAAGAGAAGAGAAGACTGAGAAAACCATAATCAATTTTTGAACCTTATTGGGTTCTCATACACACACACACACACATATATATATATATAGATATATGCATGTAAGTATTTATGCATTTTTACACATGCACAAGTCACATCGTGTCCCACATGTGTTATTTTTTTCATCTTTTATAATGGGTTGTTCATTGTATTCACAATATATGTATGTACGTATGTATGTATATATGCATACATATGTGGATATATATGTGTATATACTAAGACTATATATATGCAAGTATGTATGTATGTACAGTGAGGTTCCTTATCAGCACATCAGTACCATACCACCGTAAACCTTAGAGTAGCAGACGCCTCTAAACTTCGATCCTTGCTCATCACTTTATTTCCACATAAGTCAAATTGCAGTTAACATTCCAAACTTTAGACAAGCACTTTAGAATGAAAATTATGCTACCATCCCACCCAGCCAATGATAAGGTTTCACTTTCGTCTTCTATAACGTTGTCCTGTTGTGTTTGAGCAAAAACTTTTTAATTAAAGCCGTTCTTCTTTGCGTTGTCCTGACTTTTCTGCATAAACTATACTAAAAGAGTTTCAGAATTTTATTTATCAACTGTTATATATATTTGGGGAATTGCAGTGATTTACGGAGAAATTTTATGGGAAATTAAAAAGTATTTGAAAACTGTCTTTATTTTCTTTTTATTTCTATCTTGAAATAAAATTTTGATAAAGTGTGGCCCTTGATAATATATTTCTTTAAGGGAAAAACGTTGTTGAATTTTCATGTCAGTGATGGTAGTTGATGGATGTCCTGCTCCCTCTTTGTGCTTTAGGCTTGTGTTCCAGACATGCTATATCTGAAAAAAATAGACGGGATGGTCGAAGGTCATGCCTGGAACGTCCTTGCGTAAAGCCTGCTCGATCAAATGTAACTGAAGGTAAGCAACAACAATAAGAATAATTTCTACTGATATATATATAACACGAATGTCACAAAATGTTCTTTTATAATACTATTCTATAAATTAATTTCTACATACGAATTCTCTCTTCCGAAGAAGGCAATTATAAAAAATAATACAAACTCAAAACAATACAAAACATATAATGTTCTTATATAATATCTTCTTTTATAAGAACTTGATATAAAATTTGCTTAGCGAGTGAGGTGGGGTTGGTGAACACGAGTTTCTCAATTTCATTAACTTTCAGTAGAAACTACTATAGTCGTTGGCGTGTGAAGTAATTCCAATTTTGAATAGAAACTCACTCGCAGTTTTGTGTCATCGTCAACATTTCACACTCTATAGTGTCTAAAGCTGAAATAGAAAATATATATTTTATGATTTAAGCAGAAATACTTCTAGGAAAGGCTCTGCTTCATTCTCTCTACCATTTTCTCTCTCCCACCCCTTTATATACACACACACACACACACACACACACACACACACACACACACACACACACACACATATATATATATTAGAAGGTTTGGAGATGATGTACAGGTATTATATATTAGAAGAAATGAGGTACTCAGAAATCTGGATGGTTTTATATTTACAGATATTTATTAGTATGTTACATGTTTTTATAAATCATATATCATATATATAGCGCTTTCGTCAACTCTAGTGGATTTTTCAAACTGAACTTTTGCATTAATTTTGACTCTTTTTATAGTATTATTGAGTGTGTAGTGGTGGGAAGAGATAAAAGATAATACAAGAGGGTGAGGAATGGGGAGAAAGTGAGAGACCGTGTGTGCGTGTGTATGTGTGTGTGTGCATGTGTGTGTGTTTTTGTATCTGAAACTAGTGTTAAAGAAAAAGAAGGAAAGGAAGAAGAAGGAGAGAAAGAAGAAAAAATTGTTGATATCTTTGCAGCTGGTCAGTCTGTCAATAATAAGCGATTCTTGGCTTTTAGCAATGGCAAACCCAGTTGGTCACTCCAAGTGGGACAAAATCTCACTTTTCAAAAAATTGTCTGGATTTTTTCTTCTTTCTCTCCTTCTCCTTCCTTTCTTTCTTTTTCGTTAACACCCCTTTCAGTCTAAGCTTAGATCATTTGACTCCTTTGTAAGAAATCTAGCCAATGTGTACGACAACAAAGACAAAAATCGGAGAACATGATACACAATTACGAATACAGACAACAAGAAATAACAACAGGTGTCTTTCGATTGGGAACGAATCAAATTGAGAACGATTTTAAAGCTTCATTTAGAACTCGTTACTATAATACGATTTAGTAAGTCTGGTTAGTTATGCTTAAAATAATGTAGTGGTTCGCCAATCAGCAAATTTGTAAATTTGCACGTGAAATTCTATATGTTTAATAATGTTTTTACGCAAACCTTCTCCGCCTTTTTTCGTCACTGGTTGATTCAGTTTCACTTTATTAAAGACTGTCATATCGAATTTCTATCATTCTGCGAACAACTTTCGAAAAAGCGCCTTTCATTACTATGAAGGGAAAAACGTTTTTCGTTTCATAGTAATGAAAGGCGCTTTTTCGAAAGTTGTTCGCAGAATGATAGAAATTCGATATGGCAGTCTTTAATAAAGTGAAACCGAATCAACCAGTGACGAAAAAAGGCGGAGAAGGTTTGCGTAAAAACATTATTAAACATATAGAATTTCACGTGCAAATTTACAAATTTGCTGATTGGCGAACCACTACATTATTTTAAGCATAACTAACCAGACTTACTAAATCGTATTATAGCAACGAGTTCTAAATGAAGCTTTAAAATCGTTCTCAATTTGATTCGTTCCCAATCGAAAGACACCTGTTGTTATTTCTTGTTGTCTGTATTCGTAATTGTGTATCATGTTCTCCGATTTTTGTCTTTGTTGTCGTACACATTGGCTAGATTTCTTACAAAGGAGTCAAATGATCTAAGCTTAGACTGAAAGGGGTGTTAACGAAAAAGAAAGAAAGGAAGGAGAAGGAGAGAAAGAAGAAAAAATCCAGACAATTTTTTGAAAAGTGAGATTTTGTCCCACTTGGAGTGACCAACTGGGTTTGCCATTGCTAAAAGCCAAGAATCGCTTATTATTGACAGACTGACCAGCTGCAAAGATATCAACAATTTTTTCTTCTTTCTCTCCTTCTTCTTCCTTTCCTTCTTTTTCTTTAACACTAGTTTCAGATACAAAAACACACACACATGCACACACACACATACACACGCACACACGGTCTCTCACTTTCTCCCCATTCCTCACCCTCTTGTATTATCTTTTATCTCTTCCCACCACTACACACTCAATAATACTATAAAAAGAGTCAAAATTAATGCAAAAGTTCAGTTTGAAAAATCCACTAGAGTTGACGAAAGCGCTATATATATGATATATGATTTATAAAAACATGTAACATACTAATAAATATCTGTAAATATAAAACCATCCAGATTTCTGAGTACCTCATTTCTTCTAATATATAATACCTGTACATCATCTCCAAACCTTCTAATATATATATATGTGTGTGTGTGTGTGTGTGTGTGTGTGTGTGTGTGTGTGTGTGTGTGTGTGTGTGTATATAAAGGGGTGGGAGAGAGAAAATGGTAGAGAGAATGAAGCAGAGCCTTTCCTAGAAGTATTTCTGCTTAAATCATAAAATATATATTTTCTATTTCAGCTTTAGACACTATAGAGTGTGAAATGTTGACGATGACACAAAACTGCGAGTGAGTTTCTATTCAAAATTGGAATTACTTCACACGCCAACGACTATAGTAGTTTCTACTGAAAGTTAATGAAATTGAGAAACTCGTGTTCACCAACCCCACCTCACTCTCTAAGCAAATTTTATATCAAGTTCTTATAAAAGAAGATATTATATAAGAACATTATATGTTTTGTATTGTTTTGAGTTTGTATTATTTTTTATAATTGCCTTCTTCGGAAGAGAGAATTCGTATGTAGAAATTAATTTATAGAATAGTATTATAAAAGAACATTTTGTGACATTCGTGTTATATATATATCAGTAGAAATTATTCTTATTGTTGTTGCTTACCTTCAGTTACATTTGATCGAGCAGGCTTTACGCAAGGACGTTCCAGGCATGACCTTCGACCATCCCGTCTATTTTTTTCAGATATAGCATGTCTGGAACACAAGCCTAAAGCACAAAGAGGGAGCAGGACATCCATCAACTACCATCACTGACATGAAAATTCAACAAGTTCGAGTGATGTTTCTGGCGAATCGGCGAGTGGCCAACGATGAAGTGGCATGTTCTCTGAAAACTAGTCGATTAGAAATCATCCACGGCAAGCTTTGCTTCCGTAAAGTCTTTGCGAGATCGATAGTGGTGCCAAGACACCGCTTACCCGACCACTACAACGATGAAGGCGAAGCGTTTTAGAAGAGAGTAGTCACAGGAAATTAAATCTGGGTCCATCACTTCGAACCAGAATTCAAAAAACAGAGTATGGAGTGGAAACACCCGGAAACTCAAGCGAGAATTTAAATTCAATCACCAGAGTAGGCTACAGTGAAATGCTGAGCAACAAACTGAAACCATCAGTTTGCACCAAACGCCGAGGTCTATTGTTAAAACAACTTTTGTTGCAGGACAATGCATTCTCACATGCAGTCGCCCACACCGTTGAAACTACTGAAAAAACTGGGTTTCGAGTTGCTGAATTGCCCTGCATAAAGTCCGTCCAGATCTCGCTCCTTCCGCTTTCACCCTCTTTGGACAGCGCCCAAACATCCTTTACACGGTGGTCGATTTGCTACGGACGAAGAAGCACAGGACGCGTTGAATAAATGGATGCGCAACCTGCCGAAAAACCTTCTTCAATGGAATAAGCAAGCTTGTGGACCACTAAAAGAAATGTATCGAAAAGTAAGGAGAGTGAATCGAAAAACTGTGTAATTGTTGAACTACTGCTTTTTTGTTTTACTTTTTTTTATTAAATTGCATAAGGAAGAGTGCGTTTAATTTTTTACCTACTCATGTTTATGTAATATCCTAAAGTTACGGTGTATGTCTTATAGTGACTTTTTTCTATTCTGCCTAGTGTATTCCCATCAGAGGACTCGGTTTTCGAAGAGGTTCCTACCGATGTGTTTGCAAAGATTCTTTCTACTTTCCCAATGTTACAGCGGAACATAGATATTTCTTCGGTACAGATGTAGAACACGAATACGAAAAGGCAAAGAGAGTAAGTATATCACTTACAATTTCTTATATATTATTATAATCCTACTATTATATACCATATACATTATATATAATATAGAAGTGTATGTGTGTATGTGTGTGTGTATGTGTGCGTGTGTGTGTGTGTGTGTGTGTGTGTGTGTGTGTGTGTGTGTGTGTGGTGTGTGTGTGTGTGTGTGAATTATAGCTAAGCGGTATATGATAGTATTATCTTATAACAATATCTTGTATACGTCTTAATTCACAACCTCGCCCTTTTGTTGAATTTATCGGACTTATTTGCCAATGAAATCCGTTAACTTATTGTGTTATCAAGTAAATAATGTTTTTCTTTCTTCATCAACTAGAGTTGCTATAAATTCTGCAGATCACATTCTTAAAGCTTAAATTAGCTTCCAAAACAGCTGGCAGTTGAAATATATTTCTGCTCTACTTCAAGAAATATTCTATCACATGGTCAATCTTGGTTTTATTTCCCAATACTACAAGATAACAAAACACGAATTAATTAAACATTAATTGGTGCATTGATTTAATATGAATTTTATTGATGTAAATACTGGGCAATCTTTACGAAGGGCAAAGCCAAGTAATGTTGATAGGATATGAAATAACGAATCTTGGGCCAACAGAACGTACACTTTAATAACTCTGATACAATACTTTTTAATTGAATGTGTTTTTAATTAAATAAACACTGATCAATTCATATTTCATTGTATAACCCAGTCTTTTATAAAAGAGAGAATTATTGTAGATTCGAAGACACCAATATTAGAAACAGAACTTTCTCATACCAACATAATCATATCTTAATTAACTTGTGTGGGATAAACATAATAAAACGTGTTTACGGCTTATTAAATAACTTCACACATATAAAAGCTTAACATTTTCGTAATGTGGCCACATAGCTTTTCACTAGTTCGCTTCGATACTACAGATGCACCGCTTTATCGTCAAATTAATTAATTTGAAAATAAATCATTATTCCAATCGACTTATCTTCATTAAAGGAGACGTTACTCTAGTACTGAATTAGATTGTCTGTTCGTTTGTTCCTTCTCGTCTACTAATATTTATACGAGATAGAATTTTAAATTCATTATTGACATACATTATAATGATATTTACATCCCAGATCAGAGATGATAGAATTTTCACAGACAAGTTCATATAGCGATTTGGTATACAATGGTATAAAACACAAACTTGAGGGTTTTCTTAGCTTCTTTTAAAATTGAATGAAAAAGATTGTTCATGCGAAGTGGTTTCTTGGCAGTATCTACTATGCGTAACCAGTAAAAGAATAAGATTTAGAAAATATTTAGAAAATATTAAGCTACTGGCATAAATTTCAAAGAAGAACTCTGAAAAAAAACATCAATCTTTCAAGAGAAAATCAAAAATTTATTGCGTGGTCACAGAGATTCGAGTTGACTATGTAATGATTGGGCATTTGTCTGAGGCAATTGTAACGTGAGATAGTACAACCTGAATTGAAACTTGTATGCAGATAACCGAGGCATTTAGTAAAAATATTAAAACTCATTCTATAACAATGCATAGATTTTCCACTTAACAAAACTGCTATAAACTTTCTTACCGAGTATGGCCGTATGGATAAGAAGTTCATTTCACAACTGCATAGTTCGGGTACGATCTTACAATGTGATACTTTGGGAAAGGGTCTCCAACTACATGTTCGGATCGACCTAGAATGGAATTTTGTAGATGTAAACTGGTTGGAATTCCGTCAGAGTAGATGTTCCTATTTTCGTGTAGTGGATTTAATCCATCGGCCTATTTAAACACCACATCTTGGTTCTTAGGTGTCTTAAGTGGAATATTTTCTGTTGAAAACATTCGGCCCAAGTTCTTGGTCTCACAGGTCCTTAAAATAGATATGAGGTAATCCTTTTCTCCTCTAAGTGATATGCTTTATGAAACTGTGTGCAATAATAAACGGAAGTATTAGGAATGACTTCTGATTCTTCCTCCTATAAGTTATAATTGAGTCAGCAAGACAGCCAGCAACCAGCGATCGAGCAGTTTGGCAGTTCTTATACCTTCAGACACTCTTTGATGGGTAAAAATATAACTTCAGCTGATCCGATCTCCTTTGTCGTAAATAAGTACTGTTGAGAGACGGGCTGTGTACATTTTGTGAACAGTGCAAATAGCACAACATAAAAGTTCATAACCTAATTTCACTCTCCTTTTATAAATGCTTTATTTCAGTTACGTCACAAATAACACTGAAGAAGGGCATTAGATTTATATAATAATAACTCCTTTTCTCCAAAACAGTTTTTTTTTCTTTTTTTTTCTACCGCGGCTATCAGAAATAGATGGCGTGTTTTATATTAGAGAATAATAAAGGAGGGAAATTCAGTACGAATTGCTTGAATTATCGGGAGAAACACTCTTCAGTGAATGCCATCTCTTAGCTTTTGATTTCGATTTCGATCACTTACCATACAGTAAAACACGATATTCTTTCTAGTTGATATTGATTGGCCTCTACCGTATTCCCTATGTGTATCTATCAGCCATTGAGATTATGATACATAATTTTTTTTTCTAAAAGTAGTTTTGATAAAAAAACTTGGCAGAAACGTTAGCTCGCAGGGCGAAATGCTTAACGGTATTTCGTCTGTCTTTACGTTCTGAGTTCAAATTCCGCTGAGGTCGACTTTGCCTTTCATTCTTTCGAGGTCGATAAATTTAGTACCAGTTTCTATATTCGTGTGATCGCATGAAATGCTTAAATCTCAACCTAAGAAAAATAAGGTGGATGAGGATTTTTTTTCCCAACCAAGCTCTTCGATCTTCTGTGATGTGATCTTTGCAGTGTGGGGGTCGCGCATTGTCCAGATGAAACATCACACCTTTTCGATACACTAAAGCGGGTCTTTTTTTCTTCAAAGCTTGGTTCAGAAACTCTAGTTGCTGACAGTAGACTTGAGCATTGATTGTTGCATAAGGTGGTAACAATTCAAAGTGAATTACTCCTTTGGAATCCCACCAGATAGCGAGAAGAACCATTTTCCCATGAAGTTCCCTTCTCGGTTGTGGTTTTTCCCTTTTACGACGTTTAACGACATTTAACATTTCGATAGAAGATCCGTTTTTCGTCACCAGTCACAAGTCTAACGAAAAGGGTGAAATGAGTTCGCGTCAATGGAAAGAAGAGCAGATGTCAACTTGGGACTTGCGGTTGCTTTCGGACAATTCATGAGGCACCCATTTTCCAAGTTTAGGAACCTTTCCTAGCTGTTGAAGATGACGATGAACAGTTGTATGGTTTGAACTAAGCTTTATTGCCAATTCTTCAACTGATAATGCAGGATTTTCTTCAAGTAATGTCTCAAGGAGCTTATCATCAAACTCAACTGGACTTCCTGTTCGATCTACATCTTCAAGGCTGAAATCTCCACTTCTGAATTTTGCAAACCATCTTCTGCAAGTTCTTTCATTCAAGCATTCTTTCCCATAAACTGAGAGAGAGTCGCTTCGGCTGCAGAGTTTGTTTTTTTTTTGTACTCATAAATCATTTTGCCTCAAATGCTCTTTGGATACTTCCATGTTAGAAATGGTTTTAATCAAAGAAATTTTAATTCTATTATTCTATAAAATAATATTTAATTAGTTTAAATGTACGCAAAAGCATGAAAATCACTTTTAATTCCATTAGACATTTTAAAATATTATTAAATTTCATTCAGTTTTAAAGCAGGTAAAATCGGACAGAACTTATGGGATGACCTGATAACATGGCTCTAATGGTTTCTTATAAATAGAGGAAATGTGCTCGTATTTATTGATATTACCATGTATGTATATGGGCATATACATTTGTACATTCATGGATTGCTATGCTTATAAATTACTTAGACATAAATTAATACACCCTATAGATCGAAACACATATCGAAAAAATGCATTATCTTTATACATTCATCTGGATGCATAAATAACATCATAGAATTACGTGAATGCATTTCTCTACAATAATGAAATTACGAATAACCACGCTTGAAACAGACTAGAAAACCCTTAGTAAATATTTAAAGTAACATAGTCTCACCAATCCTTACCATCCCAATAAACTTTGCTACAATCATTTATTAATATAAATCTCGCAGGACCAAAACTAATCCAACCTCATTTTGATATATGCTTGGAACCGAGCAATCTCGTCAACTAATATTCCTATGTGAACCTTAAAACACAACAAAAACATCAACAATCTGATCAAAGA
This sequence comes from Octopus sinensis, assembly GCF_006345805.1. Taxonomy (NCBI): domain Eukaryota; kingdom Metazoa; phylum Mollusca; class Cephalopoda; order Octopoda; family Octopodidae; genus Octopus; species Octopus sinensis. The sequence goes on from NC_043006.1 coordinate 63,230,239, forward strand.
ATATCATGGCCTGAACTTAACAACGCTTGACTGAACTCTAAACAATAGCAATTTTCCTACGTCAAACCAAATAGAAACTCCTCTCCCACGCCCTACAAACACATATTTACCTCCTGTCCTCCTCTATCCTCTGCTTCCTAAACAACTACTCCCCCAATCTACCTACTAGACACCTAATTATCATATCACATGGCACTATATCCCAAAATATTCTTGCTAAAGACGACATAAAACCAAATAGAATGAAAATAAGTGAGTCTGACGATAGCGAACAAGCCGAAACTTGGAAGTCAAACTAGAAGTTTTATCTATACGCACGCACATACACACACACACAATCATATATATGTATGTGTATGTGTGCGTGTGTGTATGGTTCAACTGTAAAAAAAGCAAAAGACAAAGACAGGTGAGGGGACAACAAACAAGTAAAGTTTTTGACGGTTCGTGCCTACGCCCTTCGCCAAAAAGGAATGAGAGGGAAAATGTGTTGAGATTAATGGTTGAACATGATGAAATGACCGGAAGTATGAGCATATATATATATATATATATATATTATATATATATATATTATCATATTTGCGACTTTACAGGTGCCAAAATATTCTTGCTAAAGACGACATAACTTGGATAACATCGGCGGTGTGAAGAGATGAGGTTGGTATGCATGGGTGACTGCTGGTCTTACATAAGAAAAACTTTGCCCGGACTTCTACCTCTGAGGGGAACTCTTTAGGTATAATTGTATGGTCATTCATGACCGAAGGGAGCCCTATATCATATTATATTATATGATAGATATATCATATCATATATATAAATAGTGTATCGTTAAAATGAGTACCAGTGTTATACTGTGGTAGATTTTTAATTGACTGTATACCCACCCCATACGAATTTGTAGTTTTACACCAATATCAATTATTTATCCGAGTGTTCGCGAAGATAGAATACTCTAAGCCTACCAGAAATGGCAGGTAAACCGCCTTAAATCTATCATCTAAAAATAAAATATGGACACATTGGCCAAAGTAGTGCTAGTCACCGCTGACCTGGGGGCTAAACAACAGTAACAACAAAAATAATTGATCAACATATCACGATATTGAAAATAATTATCGATTTGACTGTTTATAAACCCCGCTCAATGCTGCATTATATCTCAACAAACGAAATTTTTATATTGACAAATAATTAATATGTCAGCCAACTCGTATGTCTTTTTCAGGGACCGGGGGCGAGAGGGGATTTCTATTTGTGTGAGTATGTGCTGTTGTTGTTGTTGTTTGATGCGTGGTCTTCTGTAATTTATCGGTGTTCCTCCACGCAGGTTATATAAACTCACCCGTCTCCAGTTTCATGGAAAACATTTCTTATAATTTAAACAAAATATGAATATAGACTTTTTGTTGTTGTTGTTTTCCTCGAGTATTTGAACAGAAGCAGAAGAAAAATCATTTAAGATTCTGAAATTATGCAAGACATTATCGTCATCTGTTTTCGACTGCTTCCAAATTAATTGCCAATCTTCAAACCTCGTAACAGCGCTAAAGAAAAAATATATATAATGTAAAAATGGCGTCGTTTAAATATGATCAATTAAAAATATAAACGAAATTAAACATTCTCTGTTATTTATTCAACTAAACCCTTATAAACATTAATTTCCTTGCTATGATTTATTTCATTTGATTTTTTTCAAATCTTCTTCATCATAAATTTTCGCGAATTCTTTTCAATTCTTGTTTTGTAATTTCAATCTTTGTAATTTCCACCGCTCTCTTTTCTTTTTGTTCTTTCTTTCCTCTTACTCAATTTTCAGTTGTTAAGTCAAAATAATTATCAGTTAACTAGGGGAAAGTGTAACAGGAATGAAAACACTGGAAAGAATAATGCGAAGGATGATCCTGAGCAAAATATTAAACTGCGGCTCCATTTCGGGAGTTGAGGGTTCAAGGGATTAGGGAGTAAACGTCAACAAGTCAGGTTATGTGTCATATATTTCTTTATTGCTCACAAGGGGCTAAACATAGAGGGGACAAACAAAGACAGACAAAGGGACTAAGTCGATTACATCGACCCCAGTGCGTAACCGGTACTTTATTTATCGACCCCGAAAGGATGAAAAGCAAAGTTGACCTCGGCGGAATTTGAACGCAGAACGTAACGGCAGACGAAATACGGCTACGCATTTCGCCCGGCGTGCTAACGATTCTGCCAGCTCGCTGCCTTCGTTATATATCATATAATAAATAGCATACAGAACTCGGAGGATTGATGTCCCGCTAGACATGTCACAGAGATTCGCAGGTGCGTGGGCCTACGCTGATGTTATATGACTCATTCACACTGCTTTTTTTTTTAAACAAGCACTGCACTTCGAGGATATACTCACAAAAATAGGGACCAGCAGAGCAAACCGTAAATAGACTGGCAACGGAGTAATCTCTGCTGCATATTTTCTAAGAAAAATCAAGGAACTTCAGACATTGGCATGAATGGCTATGATCACCGAAACCTGTAAAATAGACGTGGAGCATGAAGAGAGAGTGAGAGAGGGTGAGAGAGAAAGAAAGAAGCAAACAGAAAGAGAGAGAAATTGTGTGTGTGTGTGTGTCTGTGAGTGAGTGAGTGAATGAGTGAGCGAGTGAGGGAGTGAGTCAGTGAGTGAGTGAGCGAGTGAGTGAGTGAATGAGTGAGGGAGTGGGTGAGTGAGTGAGTGAGTGAGTGAGTGAGTGAATGAATGAGTGAGTGAATGAGTGAGGGAGTGGGTGAGTAAGTGAGTGAGTGCGTGAGTGAGTGAGTGAGTGAGCGAGTGAGTGAGTGAATGAGTGAGGGAGTGAGTGAGTGAGTGAGTGAGTGAGTGGTTGAGCGGAAGAGAGAGAGAGAGAGAGAGAGAGAGAGTAGAAAGAAAATTCTTTTGAGAGATTGGTAGAAAGAAAATGCAGCGGCGAACTTAAAAGAGACGTTAATTAAAAATGAGCGTTTGGTTTGTAATTATTTCGAGCTTCAAATGTATTTCTATGTTAACGTATTCTATGTTAAACCTAATAGAAAGGAACTATTCATTCATAAATAAATTTGATGAAATACATTTAAGAGATAACCGACAATTACGATAAAACTGATAGCTTAGGATAACTTCACTTATCTGTTAACTTTTAATATTCACAGGTTCATATAAATAACTATCAATACTAAATTGGATATTCCTGCATTGAATTACCACAAATAGGGAATCGGTAATATGCAAACAGCTGTTAAACTGGAACTTTAAATTCTGATAATGAACACCATTCCTTAAAATATTAATGATCAAGTCCAGGTAACTAGTTTCAGTAATAAGATTGCCGATTCAGTCTGAAATAGTAATAGACCAATTTCGTACTAAGAGAAATATCATTAAACCCTTATAACACAACGTATGACACTAATTTATAATCATGTTGATGATGGTGTTTAGTCAGAAAAGTCTTAATATATTGTCTCTATAGTCCAAAGCTTGCTCAACAGGAACGTGTAATTCGATTAAGTTTGATCCGAGTGCCTAACTTAATATTGACAATATCGACATCAAGAGGGGATAAAACGCCACGCAGATTCCAGCAAATTGTCATAGTTGTTACAAATTTCAAATCTTTATTCGTACACGAAAATCCTGATGAAAAAATGGAGTTAATTTTTACACTAACTCCAGTTAAATATTATTCATACACGCGCGCACACACGCACGTACAAATATACATACATATATACATACATGCATACATCACGTGACCGACCAGACCGTCAGATGTTGTTACACATCGCTGGTCACAATGCGTTCGCATTGTTTTAGCCTTCAAATGACGCCACCCCGCTGGCTAAGCGAGCAGGCCAACAGAAGAAAGAGAGAGAGAAAGAGTGGTGAAAGAGTACAGCAGGGATCACCACCCCCTGCCGGAGCCTCGTGGAGCTTTTAGGTGTTTTCGCTCAATAAACACTCACAACGCCCGGTCTGGGAATTGAAACCGCGATCCTGCGACCGCGAGTCGCTGCCCTAACCACTAGGCCATTGCGCCTCCACACATGCATACATACATATATATATATAAGTAAAAAAACGTATAATAAAGGCACAAACAAACAAGTAACAGACACAGAAGGTCACCAAATTCTTATCAGTTATCGGCCAGAGGGTCAAACGCAATTTCATGCCTTAACAATAATAATGAATTTTGCAGTCTTGCTAAAATTAGCTAGGCATGTCAAACTTTCACGCATACTTTTAGCAGCTAAAATGAAATTTGTGATTGAATTCCTTCAGAAATTAACCAGCACCGAAATTTCGCTGGCATTCCAAAAATGTTGCATGAAAACTGGCAGCATATTTCAGCACTACCTCTAATCTGAATAAAACTACTAATAGAGTTTCTGAACGCTGTACCCCCGAAAAGCTATCGCGAGAGAGGTAAGCCCTGTTTATTGTGCAACAACGTGTTAAGTCAATTCCATCACAAATTATAACAGAAATGTTATGGTTTATACAGAAGGTGGGACGTATAAGGATTCACATTTGGGGTACATGGCGAAATGCACAAAACACAACTTGATTTATGCTAGATGCAAAATATATCAATTAAATGAAAGATTTAATGGGTACAGATATGACTTGAGGCACAACAGCAGCTGTTCAGCGGAACTTGCCGAAGATTTTACATCAAGCGACTGTAATTTTGCTCGTTATCGGAAAGTATCGACTCTACTGCGCTTTCAGTCCTCATATCCTCATATGAGGATAAATATATTTGTGAATTGCCAATGTCACAACCCGGAGGAATAGACAGAATGACTGACGAATTCTATCACATTTACGCAAAAAAGCTTTCGATAAAGTGTTCTCTTCCTTGTTTTCTTTTTCTTTCTCCATTTTTTTCTCTGCGAAAACCAGTAACGTTCTTTTGTGTAAAAAAAAAAAGAACGCAGGATATTCCATTCCATATTTGTAATGTTTCCTCATTTTTTATCTTGAAACCGACGAGGAAATATTGTTGAATTCAATAAACGGTGTTAATCTCTTCTTAATACAAATCGTATCACGCTCTTCTTATTCCTCATTTACCTTCGTGAAAAGTTTCGTGAATCATCATATCTTAATAATAATAATAATAATAATAATAATAATATAATAATAATAATATAATAATAATAATAACAACAACAATAATGATAATATTTGCCCTGAAGCAATACCAGGCAGTGGCTCTCATGTCTTCTGATCTTAACTGATTGGAGGTGTTATCATGTACATTGTTTTCTCTTGGTATAAAAGATGGGCTAAGGTAAATATTTTGCTCAATACCACAGATTTGTTTGTCAGATGTTTGACCTTAACCAGTTGAGCATGTCCTTTAGTAGCCGCCGATATATGCATCTCTGATCACGATCAGAAGTAGTAGGAGAGCATCATAGCTGTGTGTTGAAAGGAATTCTTAGAGGTTTGGATAATTCACCTTTGGAAACATGGGTGGTTCGTTCAACATCCTTAAACAATCTTTATTCAGGGACCTTTTGGGTGGATTGGGCTACTCGACCAGAAGCAAATTCTAACTGAGCCCCACCTGCAAGGTCATGTGCTGTTTATCTTGATATGAGATCACCATGTCGCGCACATATGGTTGTGATGCATGTGCTTGGTGTACCCTTATCAGACGGATATTCATGATGGGTATCCTGGGCTTCGTATAGTTTACCCCAGTGTCACTTTGATGGCATGCACTGCTCTCTCACTCAATAATAATGATTTCTTTATTAACCACTAGGGTTTACATAAAAAAACATTATGGACAACACAGGACAAATACAATGTGGGGTTATATGAAAGTCGTGTAAACAATGAAAAACAAAAACAGAAATCGAAAATAACAAAATTCCCCAGAAGAGGGAAACCTCTTAGGACTGCTAGTGAAAACCCCACAAGTCCACAAAAGCCCTGACCACTAAGGAAAGTGCCCTTCCTACTTTGTCAACAGGTGTATGCTTAGAGCAGGCCCATTCACTCGGGCCATTCTTGCGACATTCACCAACATTTTAACAAAATTGCTAGGGATTCAGAACTTGCCTCTCCAACCTCACTTTCCTTTTCAAATGCAATTTGAAAAGGTTTATGAGGGTTTGGCTAAAGAGGAAAGTCTCTGTCTTCAGCCCTTGCACCCTGGTCCATCACACAACCTCTTTTGCTAAGGCCACCAAGCAAATAAAAACAGCCTGTCTTTCCCGGCCAAAGGAAAGCGGCGGGACTATCCTCACAATGGACCCAGCCGATTGCCAGATTCGTCCTACTCGGACCCATCGAACGGCTTTCATTCCCTAGTGTCTTAGAGCACTACCTAGCTCTGACAATGTAAACAGTGGAAGAATTGGTTCAGAACCAATCTCGCTGCCAAGCACGTCGGTTGCTATGCCACTACTGAATGCCTCTTCTAATTTCCTAATTCTCTTTCTATTCTAGTATTCTCTATCACTAATACCCTGCTAGATCCTACAGCTTCTACTCTAACCGCCCATTTTAGGGTTGCCCATTATCGGTTGTTGACGACTGCACCCGTCAATTTTTGATGGACTAAGTTACTAATCCGGTCTCTGAAAGCTTGGTGCACCGGGAAAGACATGCTTAGCTTCTAGTACCCGGGACCCTGCCTAAGCAGCCTGACTAGGTCGACCATACAGATCACCAATTTGTGGTCCGTATAGCTGACAACTTCATAATTGTGGAAAACCTATGCTATCTTTATCTGCTGGCCGACAAATTACCCTATCTATTTGCCCACGTCCACATTGAAGTATTTGGGAAATCCAGACTGAGATAGGAAACGATTGAGCATGTTTGCGAGGCTTGCGCATCCCTCATTCCTACCCAATTCACACGTGCATCCAAGATAGCGTTCCAGTCGCCCACTAGCACTAAGGAGCGAGACGTCCCAAGAAAGACTTTGAAGCGTCTAAAGAAATCTGGCTGTCCCGCTCCGGTCAGTGCATACAAAGCGACCAGTCACGTTATCATTCACGTCCATGACCACCATGGTATCTTCAAGGTCCACGAAGACCGACCGTATCTCGAGATCCAGGCCTTTTCTGAACAGATCGCCACCCCACCCACCATTCCCAATCGACTAAGAGATGCAAAGATCTCATAATCATCGAAAATGAACGCTAAGGCGCGGGTGTCCGAGATCCTGGTCTCACTGGCGGCTATTACGTCTAATTTTTGCCACCTGAGGCCATTGAGCAAGCGACGTTGCTTCCATGATGACCCCAGGCCGCGTACATTTCTACTGCCCACTCTAAGCAATACCATATTGGTATAATGGGAATGTGTGAAAGTAGGAGAGAGTCACTTACCAAAGCTTCGTAGGGGAGTGGGTGTGCCTACCCCGTCCTTCTCGTTGGATGTGGGGTTTTCCCCAGCGGTTCCTTGTAAAGTCTGATATTAAGGTCCTTTTGAAAGTCCCCTACAAACTGAAAATACCTAAATTTCAAAATTTTGTTGTCACTTTGAGTAGCTGTGAATATTTTTATTGTGCGGGTATAATTGTGGTTGGAATGACATAATTCCTTGTAAAGTCTGATATTAAGGTCCTTTTGAAAGTCCCCTACAAACTGAAAATACCTAAATTTCAAAATGTTGTTGTCACTTTGAGTAGCTGTGAATATTTTTATTATGCGGGTATAATTATGGTTGGCATGACATAATTGAATTCATTAATATCCATGTTTGTGGATGTGTTCTATTAATTCTTTATTTTTTGTGCTTATAGCCGTGAGATTTATAATGTCTGGTTTATCATCATTTGGGGAATGCAATCCATCTGTTGTGTATGTAGGCTATGTTGTGTTTGTGATGGTTGTGGAGGTTGTGGTGGAGGATGTTATTGTTGCCTGTGTGTGTAGGTGAGTCCTACACACATGGTGTGCTGTTGTTACTGTTCGTTCCCTCCATTTTCTCGTACCTGTCTGTCTATTTTTGGTTATCGTTTTATGCTCTTCTGTCTTTTCCTTCCTTTTCCTGTGACTCTTTGCCACGCCTGTCCCTCCTATTGCCGTCGTTTTTGTCGTCCAAATAGGAGAGGGAGGCGCATGGCTCAGTGGTTAGAGCGTCGAGCTTACGATCGTGAGGTTGTGAGCTCGAATCCTGGATCGGGCTGCGTGTTGTGTTCTTGAGCAAGGCACTTTATTTCACGTTGCTCCAGATCACTCAGCTGTAGAAATGAGTTGCGACGTCACTGGTGCCAAGCTGTATCGACCTTTGTCTTTCCCTTGGATAACACTGGTGGCGTGGAGAGAGGAGGCTGGTATGCATGGGCGACTGCTGGCCTTCCATAAACAACCTTGCCCGGACTTGTGTCTAGGAGGGTAACTTTCTAGGTGCAATCCCATGGTCATTCATGACCGAAGGGGGTCTTTATTTCTTCTACAGGTATTTGTTTTACTATTGTTAATGGTTTTGTCATTATTTTTGGTGGGGAGTTGTCTGTTTCTGCCGTTATTGTTGCTGTTTGTGATGCAGTTATTGCTGCTGCTGCTGGGCATTCTGTTTGACGATGTGCAGTTGTTTTCATTCCAGTCGTTGTTGTATCTGCAGCTGCTGCCAGCGCTGTAGTGGTTTTTGTGAATGCCGTTGTGCCCAATTGTCTCTGTTGGTGCTGTTATTTCTGTTTCTGCTGTTGCTGCTGCTGCCCTTGTTGTGGTGCCTGTTGTTGTGGTTGTAGTGGTGTTAGTGGTTGCTGCGGCTAAGTTTTCCCCCTTTCCTTCTTTCCTTCGGGCAATAGACTCTGACGTGACCCGAATCGCCACAGAAGTAACATCCCGGTTTCCTTCCTTCCACGATCACCCGCAGTTGCTGGCCTCCAAGGATTTCTAATAGGTCGGAAATTTTCTCTACAGTTTCTGGTTTTATTTGCTATAGAATTTCCAACCTTATTCCAAACCAGTTCTTTGGGGATTTTTGGATTTCTGGGATGTTCTAGGATCATCCAGCACCACAGATTTTACAACCAGCAGAAATTGATTTCTGGTGCTATGTTACTTATCTTTATTCGGATCTCCTTCTGTCCCAGATAGAGAGAAATTAAAATGAACTCCCCAATTTTTATGAGACAGGTGAGTGATTTTGTGCTAGTGATTCCGACTGGAATATGACCATGATGTAGCCGAACTTTGGGGCGTGGCAGACAAAGCTGACATCCCACCATATATTTTTCAGGCAGAACTCATCGTGGTTTAATGATATTTTTCCAGTCTTATTTTCATGGACATACATCTGTACATGATTGTTTTTGGTTTCTTTTCGGTTGCCTCTAGCAGGTTTTGATGCACATTTAGTGTGACCTTTCTTTCTTCGCATCTTATAATTCTCTCAGCTTCCTTTAAATGTTCTTTCTTATTCTCTAACGACTTAATTTCAAAGTTATTTGTATCTTTTGCGAAGGAAACGTTATTTTTATTTGAACCTCCTCTTTCTTTGTTCGAAATTTTACTGATTTGTGTGGTGGTCGTAGTGGTGGTGGTGGTGGGAGTGATATTTTCCTTGCACTATTGGCTGCTGCCATTTATATTTCGTGCTTCCTCGATCGAATTCTCATTACTTCTGAAACTTCCACTATGGTTGTTGTTGTTGTTGTTTTTGTTGTTGTCATTGCTGTTGCTACCCCTCCTGCTACTACCACTATCATTTACACCTAGAGTGTGTAGGGGCATGTGAAGGCGCAAGACAATTTCGCCATCTATATCTCCTCCCACTTCCCTCACTTGCTGACTCGCTGAGAAAGACGATGACGCCATATTAAATTTTGCAAATTTTGAAAGGAAAATTAAATTTCTTTTCTAGTGATTTTTGCTCCGCAGTGCAAAAAAAAAACAATGCCACTGTTAATCAGACCAACATAGTTTAGATTAACTTAATCACAAGTTATAACAATAAAATATAAGAATAGCAATCACTTTAGAGGTAAACATGCTCCGAAATACACGTCCAGCTCTGGCGATAATAATAATAATAATAATAATAATTTTAATTTTGCCACAGGACCCATTTATAAGTACAACAGATTTATTTTAAAGTGGATACAAAAGTGTATTGGTAAGTGTAAAATAAAATTTTATAACGAGGAGACGGGCAGTGATCTCATACAATATACCTATGCATTAAAATATTATATTACATAAATATATATACACAAAATAATTAGTTTATATGAAACAGTTACCAATTTTTCCTCTCATTCGTTCCTTTGACAAAATATTTGTTGTCATTAATTGTGTCGAAGGCGGCGACCCGGCAGAACATCAGCAAGCCTTTTTATTCTTTTGGGGTCGATATAGTAAGTACCAGCTGACTACTGGGGTTGATGTAATTTAATATCTCCTCCCGCCCACCCGCAAAAAATTTCAGGCCTTCTGCCTATAGTAGAAAGTATTATTAATTGTGTCGTTGAAATTGCCCAAAATGATGTTATTTTTGTGAGGAAACTGCTATTTTATTATCGATGAAATACCTGTATTCGATGACGAACGGGAGCTTTCTTTCAGTTTTAAACGTGCGTTTTTTCTCGGAGATCGTTGCCGCATTGAGGGTCTATATCATTAAGAATTTTTTCTTCTTTTTGGTTCGTAAATTAAACCGTTTTTCTCTAAAACTAGGAAAAGAAAAATATTAAATAACTTTCTAAGTCTTTATCTAGGTAAGAATCCAAGATGCAGACAACAAATAGAAAACATGTACAACAGCTAAGAAGTACTAACATCAGAATATGGGCATAGATTTGTAGACAGTAAGAGCAATTGATTGTAGCAATCTCTGGATACAAGTAGTTTTTAAATATTACTAGCAGTATTGCCAGGCGTTGCTCGGGTTTGATTTCTTTTCGACCCTTTAGAATTGGAAGTTTTGAAAAGTAAAAATTTTGCATTATGCAGCTTTGTTATTCTCTTTAAGTAAACATTTTTCTGGTTGAAATACAACGAAAACTGGCGATACAGTCAAACAATTGTAAAAAATAGGGAATTTCATAGAAAAAGCAACTTTTTGATGTAAATAATTTTCGGTCTTAACATGGTCCGATTTGAATTTTTTCTTCTACGGAATGACAAAATACCTACTTTTTTACTACCCACAAGGGGCTAAACACAGAGGGGACAAACAAGGACAGACAAACGGATTAAGTCGATTACATCGACCCCAGTGCGTAACTTGTACTTAATTTATCGACCCCGAAGGATGAATGGCAAAGTCGACCTCGGCGGAATTTGATCTCAGAACGCAGCCGCAGACGAAATACCGCTAAGCATTTCGCCGGCGTGCTTACGATTCTGCAAGTCACAGCAAATATTTATCTTGGCATAAAAGATGAGCTACAGCGAATATTTTGCTCCATACCATAGATTTGCTAGTCAGTTGTTTGACCTTAACCAGTTGAGCATGTCCCTTAGTGGCCGATAAAATGCGCATCTCTGATCACGAGTAGAAGTAGTGGAGGAGTATCATAGACATGTTTTGAGAGGAATTCTTTGAAATTTGAATAATTCACCTCTAGAAACATGCATGTTTCGAGAAGTACCCTTAAATGACCCTTATTCAGGAATCTTTTGAGTGGGATGAGCTATTAAACTGGGCCCCATCTGAAAAGTCATACGCTGTCTATCTTGATATGAGTTCACCATGTCGCGCGCATATGGTTGTGATGTATGTGGCTGACGTGCTCTTATATAATGAGTTGTCATGATGGGTATACTGGACTTCGTATATTTTACCCCAGTGTCACTTTGATGGCATGCACTGCTTTCTCACTCAATTATAATTTGAAATCTTGGCACAAGTCCAACAACTTTAGTGGGCAAGTTAAGTCGTTAACATCGATCTCTATACTCAACTGGTACATATTTTATCGATCTTGAAGGCATGAAAAGCAAAGTTGACCTTGGTCAGAATTAAAATCAGAACGTAAAGAGTTGGAGCCACATACTCCAATCCACTTTGCCGGATGCTCTAATGGCCCTTTCTGCGTGCTACCTTAATACAACTACTAATATTAATAATAATTTCTGTTATTATGACCAGAAGTGTCGCATGAGTCGATATTAAAAGGATAAATTACAAAATGGTTGAAGTTGCGACATATATGAAAAAAACATAAGGCGGCGAGCTGGCAGAAACGTTAGCACGCTGGGCGAAATGCGTAGCCGTATTTCGTCTGCCGCTACGTTCTGAGTTCAAATTCCGCCGAGGTCGACTTTGCCTTTCATCCTTTCGGGGTCGATAAATTAAGTACCAGTTACGCACTGGGGTCGATGTAATCGACTTAATTCGTTTGTCTGTCCTTGTTTGTCCCCTCTGTGTTTAGCCCCTTGTGGGTAAAAAAGAAACATATATGAAAAAAACATGCAAGAAAAGCAATGAAATTGTCCAAAAAGCACGTATCCAACAATGGCTAGTTAGGGAGCCGCACAGATTTCAGATTCTTTTAATTATGTGAGGCAGTTTCCTTCTCTAAGTTGCAGTATCTAATCTAGTTACATGAGATAAGTCATCCTATTCCCCGAGGTCAAGCTCATTTTTTTTGCTCAGAGGGTTTACTAGAGACCACACTTCCTGTCCATATGCAGTTTCCTCTTGAAATGTTATTTTAGATATCTGTCAGAGTTTGGCAGAAGATGAAATGTCTCTATATTTGGTCCTCCCAATGTTGTTCAACACACCATCTCTTTCATCACATCTACTTGTCAGAGAAAAACTGTCTATCCTTCTTTGTCAGAAGGCTTCATGGATTAGTTAAGTAACATCTGAACCTGTCCAAGAGACCAAGAGACAAGCGACAACAATCTTCATTAGTGAACAATTTTAGGACGCTGAACAAGTGAGCAGAAATGTTTTCACCGATTTCCGTGCATCACGGACAGGCCCGGTAGATGGTCTCTCTTGTACTAGTAAAAGCAATTCCGATATAGCAATATTTCTCGATAACGCTGCTGGGCCAACAGATGTTGAAAATTATCCATACTCTCTGAGCTGAAAGTTCTTCGGAATAGACGTCTTAGTTGTGACACCGATACCCATGCTATGTCTCTGACAAACATCGCTCATGTCCGCCGGTGAAGCTTTAGAACATTCCAGGCACTCTATTTTTGCAGTTCCATCTCTTTAGACACGAACTGCAGAAATAACTGTGATCGATTACCTCTTCAGAAATTCATAATTGAAGTTGATACGAACGCTAGTTAAACTGTAACCTATCAAAATAATTATATACTGTTAGGTGTACATTGATGCCATCACAGATTGCCGGAGTTTAGTTTCTCTTTCCGTCCTCATTATCGGTAAAGTAAGTATTAAGTGGGTTTGAAATCCGTCGAATATGTGCAAGGCCACTACGGATTCAACGAATATGAGAAATCCTTATTAAAGCATGCTTTATAGTTGTACTATCATATCATGAGCTAACATAGTAATTAACTTGAATTTCATAATTACCGAAATAATTGACAAAATCATGAAAAATATTTGTCTATACGCCACAAGTAATTGAATGTTTGTTTTTATCAACAGAAAGAACCAAACAGTTATTATAATAGTTTCGCTTGCCTTCCTTGTGCACCAGGCTGCGAGACATGTGTTGATGGAAGTCCATGCATTTTAGCACTTAACTGGGTTCTGAGAAGCATTGTTCTAGGAATTGCAGGATTAATCATGTGCTGTATTCCGATATTAATCTGGTTCACAGTGCAATATCGAGAGGTCAAGGTAAGATAATTTTTCATTGTTAAATTAACCAAGCTTTCTGGTTTCAGTCATAGGAATCCGGTGGTACAAGGTCACCATCTTTAACAGAACTTACTTGATCACATCAACCACAGTACGTATTTTCTCTCTTTCCATCTCTCTCTTCCACTATTTCTAATTTCTATCAATCTTTCTCTCTCTTTATTTTACACACTCACACACACACATCCATCCATCCATCCATCCATCCATCCATACATACATACATACATACATACATACATACATACATACATACATACATACATACATATACACATATGTGTGTGCGTGTGCGTGTTGGGTCATCCCATAAATAATGAGGTTTTTTTATACTTTATTTTTCGAAATTAAGGTAAACTGATTTCTTTTCTAATCGAAATATATACACTCCTTCATTTCCTACTGTGCTCTTCCATTTATCTGATATACTTGCAAGGCCCCTCTCCCAAGATTCACTTGTCCGTGATGAAAACTACTCCTCCAGCATTGTTCTGACCTCATCTACAGTAATCATATTTTTTCTATCCAAATGATTTTGAAGACTGCGGAATAAATTATAATTAGAAGGGGCAATGTCCGGCGATTATGGTGGGTGGGACATCGTTTCCCATTCAAACTGCTCCAGCTGTATGTAGCCGATCATTATCCTGATGGAAGAACACCTTTCGTCCTGAAACCAAAGATGGTCGTTTTTTCTTCTGGCGCTGACTTAAGCTACTCAAGCTGCTCCCAGTAGATCTCCTTTGCTATTATTTGGTTTGGGTTTAAAAGTTTCAAGTGAACTAAACTTTTCACATCCCACCAAACACATAACGACACCTTACGTGGGTGAAGACCTTCTTTAGCTTGGGGTACCGGTGTTTCTCCTTTCCCTGCCCACTGTCTTCCGTGCTTGACTTCTTTATAGAGAACCCATTTCTCGTCAACTGTCACTATTCAGTCCCAAAAAGGTTCATTCGTGAGACGTGGCTACAAAGAAGAGCACACATTCACTCTCTACGCGCAATTATACTCGGAAAGTTTGTGAGGAACACATTGACTCAATTTGCTGACTTTTCTGATGGTATGAAGTGTGGATGAATGGTCGAATGATCAGATCCAAGCTTCTCTGCTACTTCCTCAACCGTTATGATGGGATTTTGTCCCACCAGGGTTTGCAGGACGTCCTCGTCGAGCGCTAAAGGTTTTCCAGGACGAGGTTCGTCTTCTAGGCTGTAGTTTCCGGTTCGGAATTTCTGGAACCACCGGTGATACTGGCTTACGCTTATTGTCCGATCCCCATATACCGCATTAATATTCCTCACACTTTCCGTTGAGTATTTGCCTTTATTGAACTCATAAAGCAAAATATGCCGAATATGCTCCTTTGTCATTTCCATTATAGCTTTGAAAAACTAACTGTTAAAATCGAACTGCACTCTTCAAAACTTCTACTAAGAATAAGGCTAAGGTTTAAATTACTAGCTGCTTTTATAGCAAGTTAATGCAGGTAGTTTATCCCGTGCCCTCCGACTTTTAGTTCATGCAATTAAAAAAAAACGCATTATTTATGGGATGATAGATAGATAGATATACACACGTACATACATACACATACATATACATGCATACACACACACACACACATACATATATATATATATATATATATATATATATATATATATATCAGTGAAGCTAATCACCACATCAATATGGCCGTTCAACCCCAGGCAGATCTTCCACCAACTGGTTATAGATGCACCCTTCACCCTGTACATATATTGCAAGCGGGGAAGCGAGCCCTACCACCCATCTATAAACGACAGGATCGCGTGACCGATTGCGTTTCGAGCTAGCTTGCTCGTCCTCGGTTGCGAACACTCGGTCGCCAGATGGATGGACAGAGTCCGCTCCAGCAAGTAATGTACAAATTTCTAAACAAAGCGACCAAAGTAACTAATAATAAATTCTCAATAATAGATGAGAGTAGTAACTATACTAACAAGTAAAGCCATCTCTCTGACATGTTAGCAATATATCTTTATTAACACTACGGATACTCATTTCGTAATTTTAATGTCAATCTTAATTTTAATTTTAACTTTAATTTCAAATGTAAACTTTGCTCTTCAATTAAGTTTTAATTATTTCTATTTCCTTACCTTTAACACAACTAGACAGTCCCAGGTCTTCCCTCGAGTAAAATTTGACCACCCACTACAGATGACGTCCATTATCTTTTTTGTGATCGCTTTCTTACCTACACATCCTCCTTCTCATTAGTACCCAGCCTTGTAAGTCAGGGATCTGCTTTATCTTTTCCCTTACCTATCTGTCTCTATATCTACTCCCCCTAATTTCTTTGGATACTAATACCCTTCACTTGTCTTTGCACTCGCTCCCTCTAATTTCCTTGATATATACCAATCAGTATATATCTAGCACAAAGCCGTTATCCACCTGTCTTTCTCACACCAGATTGTATTATTTATTCCTCCCTCTAATTTCTCTGGACCAAATACTCTCCACTATACTGAATAGCATATAGTATATATCTCTTATCCACCTATATTTCTTATACCGGTGTGTATTATTTATTCCTACTCTCAGTATTTGTCCAACTTTACAAATGCCAGTATTCATTTTTCCTCACTAAAGAGTACTATCTAACCATTCTTTCTGATCATGGATTTACCTAAGGAATATCCAATCTAACTGGATTTAATTCGACCTCCCCCTTGGGCATAATGTACCACAACAACTATCATTGATGAGGAACTTTCTTCCACTATGTAACCTATATCTCCCCGATGACAGTATACCCAACTTATGGAGTTTTCGCTCAACACGATGTTCCAATAGCTGGGATATCCCAAAAACAGATATCAGAGACTATTTATTACCATTCGTTATGTAGCTAAATTAAATTAAATGTCCTAGTCAGGTCTTACCTAATTGTTTGCCTTTCCTCACCACTTTAACCTATATATATGAAACTCGAGCGAAATTTATTGAACCATCTAATTTCCGTCTTGTGATCAACTGCACCTTCACCTTTTGCACAACAAAAGTGTTTGGTCGCTTCCTCGGCGTTACGGCCCAGTTCAAACTTGTAAAGCACGAGGTCGCACGTTCATCTGTTTGACTTTCAAATGACATACGGAGTGAAGCAATACACAATGCGTCATTGCACCAACTACCATGATACTACCAACTTCGGCAGTTACCTTCCATGGCTTGAAATACTTCGGTCACGTATTATACACGCCGCAAACTAGCACGTATGCAAATATTTTATTACTTAAAATGTTTAACAAGGTCTGAATATATTTCTGTTGTATTAGTCAGCTTTATCAAGCTATCATCTATTTTTTTTAACCAAGGTAACAAACCAAATATTGCCTAATTAATGTATATTGCCAGAGAATCTAAAGTAGATACATTACAGTCCAGTAGTTCTTGCATATAATATTGATGAAATATATATCTATAATACATCAAGATAAATTTCGAATACTACAGCCCCTCATTTTTTTAAATTGATGCCTCTTTCTAATACAAAACTAATTATTTCATATTGCCTAACTTGGAAATAAAGAAAAGATTCAGAACTCTCATATAACTTCTTTTTAAACTGATGTAGCTGTAGTAATAGTTAGTAATAGCAAAGTTCAATTCTAGAAATTCTAACTAGATTTTTATCATGGCTCGTTTGGCACCTCTGGTTTCGTCATGTTAGTATATCTAATATATGCTGTAAGATTGTAGACGTTTAATAACTACAGTAGAAACTAAAGAAAAGCAAACGTTTGCTTAACATTCAGCAGACAATACAATTAATGAAGGAATTGCAATCCTAATTGAAATCATTAATAAAACCTAAAGTCAGCTATCCAATTCATAGAAATCAACAAAAAGACGAGTTTTTTTTTTTTTGTTTTCTTTTAATACAAACTTTAGCGGTAATCGATATTCCACTAAGCAAAACAAACAATAGCAAAAATAAAGACCAAACTAAATTTTCTGATTAAGTTAAATGATTAATTGATCTAGTGTATATTTGATTATTAAGTGGATACTATGATTGCTATTTGAAGTAAAGTAGATTAGACGCACATATTAGTATATTTATCAAAATCTTCAGACATTTTACTTCCTTAACTTTATCACATGTTCAGCACATTCTAAGAAAAAGTTCAATAAAGCTATTTGACAGACGCATAGACACATATATGTAAGAAAGAGGTATAGATGATTATATCAACCCCATAATATAACTGGTAACTATTTGTTATTGATGCCGCAGGAAAAAGTGAAATCCATCTTTTCGGTATTTAAGCTACAATATAAAGGTTGACCGTCAATTAACACAGAAATTATATTACCTACTTCATTTTGAACATCACATATCTCAGAAAAATAACATGTACAATCAATTTCATCGATCAGTACTTGATTGCTGCTTAGCTCATCGACCTTGGAATGATGAAATCAATATTGATCTCATTCGTTAGAAATCATTAGTTTTTATATTGGTATGATGTCAAAGTCTTATTTAAGTGAAAGTAATTGGTGGTGTTTATTAATCTATTTAAGAGTGATATGAATGAAACGAATTGGTGAGATGAGAATACTAGATTCAAGTCGGCCAATTATGTCAGATGTATATAATGTGATTGTTAAGTGTCTCCCATTTGTACCTCGCTGCGGGCGTTATTCTTTTTACTTTGTGAGAAAGTGAATGATAATTCAGAGATCATCTTCAATCAAGAAGCTGAAAATTCTGCCCACTCGATCATTGCCTACTTTCAAGTGACATTCTAAGATGTTCAAATTTATGAAGACAAACTTTCAGCTATAAATTACTTGAGCTTTTGATGTTGGAGAATTATTGTTACGCATTACGTTCGGCATAAGTCAACCCCTTTTCTCGTCGACTTAACCTTTCCCTCGTCCAACATTGACAAAACGTGAATCTGTACTATAATGTGACTTTCGATTTCATTTAACGTTCCATTTATCAAAATGTATGGCACTATCTCTATGTTAGAAAACCATGTTTGGAGCAGTAGATGTCAGAATAGGCAACACGAGGAAAAAAATCTTTGTGAGGTGGAAAACAACTTTGCACGACATAGTCGTGATATCCTTAACAATACTTCTAAAATAATATTTTAGTTATGTTTCCTCTATGTTCTGAGCTTCACTTCTGCTGGATTTAACTCCGGCTTTTAAATTCTTTCGAGTGTTAACAATTAAACCAATACAAGTTTAATATAATGAGATTGCTTTAATTTGTAATACATTTCACCTCGGAACATATAACCTTGAACTACTGTTAGGAATTGCTGTTATTTTATTATAGATATAATCATAATAATTTCAAAATGCAAAGGAATTCTAGCGAATTTTTGAGATTTTTTTTTCATTCGTATTTTTCTGAAACCACTCTTCTTTTTTCATTTCTTGCAGGTTCTTAAGGCCTCCAGTCCGTTGTTGATGCGGATTATTCTTCTGGGAGCATTTTTCTTATATTGTCCCGTAAGTCTTTATACAAATATTCAATGTTCTGTTTTAACAATAGATATCTAGAAATATTTACTATAACCCACGCAACATAGCAACACGTCAATAAGTCATGCAGTAAAACTTTCACTTATTCTAAAACCTGTTTGCCAGAGTTTACAAAATTGAAGATGAAATATAAAAATAAAAAAAAGAAAGAAATGTTATTCACCAATCATTGAAATAAAATAAACAAATGATTTATGGTCACTAGAGTTGTTTTCTGGAAGATTATTTGGTTCTTTCTACTTAGAAGAGTGAAGGTGGAGAAGAGGATTCGTTTCGATAATAACGAGTATGCAGAGAAACGGATGTCACAGTAGAACACTTTCAGGATATAATTTGGCAAGCAATCTTTATTATATATGAGGATATGCAGAAAAAAAAATGCTAATGTCTATTGAGTCGTCATATCAGTTGGATAGTGTGTTGCGAAAGTTTGTGAAATGTCTCTGCAGCAGCTATTATCAGAATTATATATTTACGTCTCCATCATTTTCCAATGAGTATATTCATATTTGAGATCATAAGTTTTTTATTCGGCGGATCTGTTATATTATCAAGTGGTCTCCTCAGTCATTAATAGTGATTGCTGGTATATTATTTATGGTGATGTATGTTCATCTGCTGTTCATCTACTTGGTTTCTTTCTTTTGAAATGAAAAATGATCTACGAGATATTATTAGAAAAACATTTTTTTGTTCTTGCTATTGCAGTGTACAGGTTTGACTACGAAAAGATGAGTTAGTAAAAGCTGGCTTGCTTTCGCACATAGGCCAAGTCTGCCCAATCAGTAATGAACTGTAGCTAATTAGCTACATCAACTACAGAATTAAAATAGTTAAGCCAATAAAGATATAATGTTTAATATTATTGATGTTCTCTAATTTTTTTAATGTGAGTGATGTTCAGATTAAGAAACTCATTTGCAACAATTAAACTGTATGAAAGAACAGAAAAGACATGCACATTTTTGGTCTGTTAATATTGGAAAATTATCAAATTTAATTTTTTTGTTTGTTTGGCTCAAGTTCGGTCTTATTCCTGGTAGGATTTATGTGGGTAGCGGGTTACTACCTATAACCTTAGGTGTGCACAAGTTTTCAGCCGTCTTTCAAGTGCTTAGAACCCACCTGATAATCCTTGCTATCCCTAAGAAACAAACTTTTGGTAGGAGTTCTACCGGTCATTCTATTCTAAATTCGTCCAACCATTTGTCTATATCTTTGCTTACTGTTCCCAATGAACCAATTATTATTGGCATGACCTTTACTGTTCTCATGTTCCAAATTCTTCTTATTTCAAATTTTAAGGGTTTTTTTATTATTTTTTCGACCTCTTTCTTTACGATCCTAGAATCAAACCGGCATGATGGGTTGATTAGTATGCAACTTCGCTTTTCCTTATCTATAATCGTTATGTCCGGTCTGTTATTTTCTAATATCTTGTCCGTTTGAATACGAACGTTCCACAAAATCTTATATTTCTCCAACTCCAGTATTCTTTCGACTCCAGCTTCAAATCCCTGTTTCTGGTACAGTCTCGAGTGTAAAACTTTTACAACCTGGTCGTGTCTCCATTTCTTATATTCTTCCTGTGCCAACTTGGGGCATTCTTTCACCAGGTGTTTCATTGTCTCGTTCCAAGTTCCACAGGCTCTACATTTTTCTGACACATTCTCTCTATATATATTTTTTGTCAAGTTGCTTGTTTTTATCGCTTGTTCTTATGCTGTTACATTTATACTCTTTGTTTCTTTTTATAATTGCCCCTTTGTTTTACCAAGCCCAGGATTTTCTTCCACATACGGCTTCAGTGGCTCTCCAGAGTTGGCCATGCAGAGGTTTCTCTTCAATCTGTCAGACGTGCTCTCTCTGTATTTCGTTCTTCTCCTGTTCTCCTACTACGTACTTGATCACTCATTTTTCTGTACAGCTCTGTAAAAAATCTACTAGGCCTTTTCTTTCTATCTGTACACATTCTTCAACTGCTATTAAGCATCTTCCACCCAGGTTTCTCCTCAAGTACAGCTGGTTGATACCAGCTCTCGGATGGTGGGCTTCATATAATGTCAGCTTTTGGATGGTGGGCTTCATACAATGTCATACATTGTCATTATTATTATTTTCATATACACAACAGATTCGACTATTGGGGAAGTATTATTATTATTAAGGCGGCAAGCTGGCAGAATCGTTAGCAAGACGGGGAAAATATATAGCGGCATTCCCTCCGTCTTTACATTCTGAGTTCAAATTCAGCCGAGGTAGACTTTGCCTTTCACCCTTTCGGGGTCACTAAATTAAGTAGCACTGAAACACTGGAGTCCATGTAATCGACTAGTTTGCTTCCCCAAAATTGCTGCTCTTGTGGCAAATTTAAAACCATTATTATTATTATTATTATTATTATTATTATTATTATTATTATTATTATTATTATTATTATTATTATATTATTATTATTTTTATTATTATTATTATTATTGAGTGAGAGAGACGTGCATGCCATCAAATTGACACTAAGGTACAATATACGGACCGACAGTTTTGGGAAAATTTGGTTTAATCATTCTTCGGGAGTAGGTAAGTAATTCGTCTTGCTAACCAGTCAGGTGTTTTCGTAGAATCTCTCATAATTTCATTGAATAACTGAAATAATTTTTCATGTGCAATGTGAACCAGAAATTTGACACCATATCATTACCAGAGGATTTCCACTTATGAGCTTTCGTAAGAGTCATCCTTATTATTATTATTATTATTATTATTATTATTATTATTATTATTATTATTATTATTATTATTATTATTATTATTATTATTATTATTATTATTATTATTATTATTATTTTTATCACAGGTTTTGTTGGAACTCCTGGGTGTCTTGCATCCTTAGCGGTCCTCTACCTGCAGCCTACGGTACCATGATATCTGTTCTTTTCAGCTAATACTTTCCTGATTATTCTGGCCGTGCCAAGGAAACAAATCTTTTGTAACAGTTCCATTGGGCAATCTATTCTAATTTCCTTTATATTTTTCTTGATGCCTTGTGATACTGTTCCCAAGGACCCAAAAATAATTGGCTCTATCTTCACTTTCATCATTTTCCATAGCCGAGCTATTTCGTACTTAAGAGGGTTGTATTTATCTATGTTTTCTCCTTCCTTCTTGACTATTTGTGGGTCAAAGGGGCATGCAACGTCAACTACATAGCATATGTGGTGCACCTTGTCCACCACCACTAGGTCCGGTCTGTTATACTCTAGCACCTGATCTGTTTGGATTGGGAAATCCCTGAGGATTCTGCTAGTCATCGACTCTACCAGTCTCTGCGGTTTGTTCTCATACCACGTCTTGCCTTTCTCTAGCCCCCACTTTTTGCATAGTTTTCAACGTAGCACTTTCTCTACCTGATCATGTCGCTACAACTTGTAGTGGTTTTGGGCAAGTCTAGGGCATTCGTTTGTCATATAGGCAATGGCTTTATCCACTCTATTACAGATGCGGTTCAGCAGAGACACTTGCTCATTCCAAGGGTTGACCCTCCAGGTCGTGGCCAAAGTTTGGTCTTGTGCTACCATTATAGTGCTTTCGGTCTCTTCTTTTAGTGTTCCTTTCGTCAATCAATCCCACCTATTTTTCCAGCAACTTCTGTTGTGGCTATATGGAATTGATTGTGTAGTCTCTTGTTGCGTAATTCTTCTTCGTGTCCTTTTTGTACTTCGTTTTTCTTTTGTTTTCTGCTTTCGATACTCCCTCGCTCCCATCCGGTTTTCTTACTTTTGGTTTTCTTACTTTTGGCTAGGTACATCATTAAGCTCTTGAGTTAGATACGTACACAGTCTTCCACACTAATCAGTCCTCTTCCTCCAATTGCTTTCTTCATGTATAGGCGATCAGTGTCTACACGTGAATGATGGACTCCACGTATCGTTTGCAGCTTTCTTGACTTCCTGGCCATCTCCTTTAGCTTCTCCTCTGTCCACTTCAGGATTCCAGTGTCATACCGAACTACTGCGGCTGCGTGTGAGTTTATTGCCAAAACTATGTTTCTGGCATTCAACTTTGAAGCCATTTTTTTTCACTCACCGCAGGTATTCTCTTTTTGCCTTTTCCTTCATCTCGTTGTGTTTAATTCTATCTGCTTCAAGTATTCCCAGGTATTTATAACTGAACTGAGGTTATAAATTGGCAAACCTATGCCTTCTGTCCTGACAATCTATCTTCGTCTTATCACCATGGTAGCATATTTTGAGAGCCCAAACTCCATCTTATTATCATCGGAGAATGTACGAACAGGCTGGACCAGGCTGTCCAATTCTACCTCACTTTTTGTGAACAATTTCAAGTCATCCATGAATAGCAAGTGGTTCAGTTTTCCCTTACCTCTCTCCAAGTCATACCCCATGCAACATTTCGTTTTTCAGGATCCTTGGCAAATAACAATGTCTACCCCCTTTGTCATCCAGCTGGGTACTGCTGCTCCTTCCCGTAAGCACTCATCTAGCTGTTTCGCTATCCCTTTATAAGCCTTCTCATCTTTATCTAATAACCTTGGACCCCATCCGGTCCAGGAGTCTTCCAATTTGAGAATTTTCTTAACTGTTTTTTTTATCATTTCTGTAGTTATTTTTGTTTACTTGGACTTTTATATTTATTAACCTATCTTGAATTTCATGCAGCCACTCCGCGTCATCATTATGGTCTACAGGTTGGTCCCAGATTCCTCTCCAGAATGCCCTGCTTTCCTCTGCATCTGGTTTCATTGTTATATGTAACTGCCGATCTAGTTCCTGAGACAGCTTCAAACAATGTTTTTCACGTTATCTTTTGGTGAAGTATTCTTCCTATTTTCTACTGGGTTCACTCCTTATCCAGCATTTAATTACCGTTCTGTTGGCCTCCTTATCCTACCTTCTACTCTGCCTCAGTCTATAAGCTGTCGCCGGATAACGACCCGGCCTGCGCTACTTAGCACAGGCACCTGCAGAGCCAAGGCTTTCACCATTAGTTCCAGCCTCATTAACACTGTTATTTGATACATTTGCATAAAACATTTTCACTGAACATTGAGGTATGTGTTTTAAGTTTAGCCACAAGACGGTATTTTTATCGATATATCATCTCTAGTAAAATTGTTATCATCATCATCATCATCATCATCATCATCATTCATATACACTCAACAGAATAGACTGTTGGAAATATTACTATTATTATTATTATTATCATCATCATCATCATCATCATCATCATCATCATCATCATCATCATTGTCATTATTAAGGCGGCGAGCTGGCAGAAACGTTAGCACGCCGGGCGAAATGCTTAGCGGTATTTCGTCTGCCGTTACGTTCTGAGTTCAAATTTCACCGAGGCCGACTTTGCCTTTCATCCTTTCGGGGTCGATAAATTAAGTACCAGTTACGCACTGGGGTCGATGTACTCGACTTAATCCACTTGTCTGTCCTTGTTTGTCGCCTCTGTGTTTAGCCCCTTGTGGGTAGTAAAGAAATAGGTATTTCGGCGGTCGCTACGTTCTGAGTTCAAATCCCGCCGAGGTTGACTTTGCCGTTCATCCTTTCGGGGTCTATAAATTAAGTACCAGTTACACACTGGGGTCGATATAATCGACTTAATCCGTTTGTCTGTCGTTGTTTGTCTCCTCTGTGTTTAGCCCCATGTAGGTAGAAAAGAAATAGGTATTTCGCCGGTCGCTACGTTCTGAGTTCAAATCTCGCCGAGGTTGACTTTGCCGTTCATCCTTTCGGGGTCTATAAATTAAGTACCCGTTACACACTGGGGTCGATATAATCGACTTAATCCGTTTGTCTGTCGTTGTTTGTCTCCTCTGTGTTTAGCCCCATGTAGGTAGTAAAGAAATAGGTATTTCGCCGGTCGCTACGTTCTGAGTTCAAATCTCGCCGAGGTTGACTTTGCCGTTCATCCTTTCGGGGTTGATATATTAAGTACCAGTCAAGTACTGGGGTCGATGTAAACGACTATCCCTCTCCCCACAAATGCTTGTGCCTAAAGTAGAAAGGATTATCATTATATTTTATGTTTGTGTTTTTTTTTTACTTTTAATCTGCATGTTTATTACAATCACTTGCCGAGACACACCCAGCGTCCTAGGACGAGTGAAGGATCAGAGATGTTACAGTATGACTGAAAACTTGAGGAGGGGGAGTAGCAGGGGTCGTAGCGAAATATCTTCATGTAACACAACACAAACATGTATATTTTTTGCTGGAATTTCCTAGGTTGTTTTGTCTTAACATTTACTCACTTAGCAACTTCATGTTAAATCCGTCCACAGAGATTCGATCTCTTTTTGTATTGCTGTTGACATGGTTGGTCCTTTTCCGTGTCGTCCTGATACCTAGTTACTTTTATTATTATTATTATTATTATTGAGTGAGCGAGCAGAGCATGCCATCGAAGTGACACTGGGGTAAAATATACGAAACCCAGTATACCCATCATGACTACCCGTCTGATAAAGGTACATGATAAAGCTATGATGCTCCCCCACTACTTCTGCTCGTGATCAGAGCTGCACATATCGTCAGCCACTAAGGGACATGCTCAACTGGTTAAAGTAAAAAAAACTGACAAGCAAATCTGTGGTATTGAGCAGAATATTTGCTGTAGCCCATCTTTTATACCAAGACAAAACAATGTACATGATAACACTTCCAACAATGTACATGATAACACTTCCATTATTATTATTATTATTATTATTATTATTATTATTATTATTATTATTATCATTATTATTATTATTATTACTATTTTACTTTCAATATGCACCTTTGTTCCAGTCACTTGCCGAGGCATACCCAGCGTCCTGAGGCGAGTGAAGGATAAGAGATGTTTCAGTATGACTGAATGCTTGGAGAGGGGAGATAGTGAAATATCTTCATGTAATACAACACAGACATATAAATGGATAGGGTTTTCTAAGGATATGGTCAGTACTTGTCAGCTCAATCTTTTGAATTTCTGTGAGAGATGGTTCTTCTGGGATCTTATCTAGATGTTTCTGACATCCATTTTTATCATACCTAGGGCACCTACAACAACAGGAACAGTTCTCATTTTAAATGCCACATCTTTTGTATTTCATTATTATTATTATTATTATTATCATTATTATTATTATTATTATTATTATTATTATTATTATTATTATTATTAAGTGAGAGAGAAGTGCATGCCACCAAAGTGACACCTGGCAAAATATACAGAGACCAGTATACACATCATTGACTACCCGACTGATAAGGGTACACCAGGCACATGCATCACAACCATATGTGCGCGACATAGTGATCTCATATCAAGATAAACAGCGCATGACCTTTCAGGTGGGACCCAGTTAGAATGTTCTTCAGGTCGAGTAGCCCATCCCGTTCAAAAGGTCCCTGAATAAGGGTTGTTTAAGGATATTGAACAAAACACCCACGTTTCCAAAGGTGAATTATCCAAACCCCCAAAGAATTCGTCTCAGCACATGGCGATGATGCTCCCCCGCTACTTCTGCTCTTGATCAGAGATGCACATATCGTAAGCTACCAATGGTCAAGCAACTGACAAGCAGGTCTGCAGTATTGTGCAGAACATTTGATGTGGCCCATCTTTTATACCAAGACAAAACAATGTACATGATAACACTTCCAATCAGTTAAAATCAGAAGCCATGAAAGCCACTGCTTGTTACTGCATCAGGGCATTTATTATTATTATTATTATTATTATTATCATCATCATCATCATCATCATCATCATCATTTTCATCATCATCATCATCATCATTATTATTATTATTATTATTACTATTATTAAGGTAGGGTCTTGGTAAAATCGCTAGCATTCTGGAAAAATACTTTGTGGCATTTCGTCCCGCTTTACGCTGAGTTCAAATTCCGTCGAAGTCGTCGTAGCCTTTAATTTTGGGGGGTTCGATGAAATAAGTGCAAGTTGAACAACGGGGTCGATATAATTGACTTACCCCTCTCCTAAAATTGCCGGCTTTGTGCTAAAATTTGAAACCAATATCATTATCATTAAGGTATTACAATCGCAAGTGTGACAGACAAAATACCGAATGGTATTTATTTAAGCTCTTTACGTTCTGAGTTCAAAATTTCACTGCTCTGCCTTTCACGTCTATAATATTAAATATTAGTTTCGATGTTTTCGACTAACACCACTTCCCACAAAATTGCTGCTCTTGTTCCTATATTAAAAACACTTATACGGGCAGCAAGCAGGCAGGATAGTTAGAGCATCGGAAAAATGCTTCTGGTTTCATATCCCGCCGGGATCAATTTTACCGTTCTTCTTTCCTGGTTCGATAAAATAAAATACTGGGGTTGATATAATCCACTTGCCCTCCCTTCAAAGTGGCTGGGTGAACTAGTGCTAAAATTAGAATGAGTTTAGTAGAAGTAGTAGTAGTAGTAGTAGTAGTAGTAGTAGTAGTAGTAGTAGTAGTAGTAGTAGTAGTAGTAGTAGTAGTAGTAGTAGTAGTAGTTGCTGCTGTCGGTTAGTCTCGGGTTAGTCATGATCCAACATTTATGATCATGTTCGTTTCAACTCTGACCATCTCAGTCATTTTCATCTGTGATGTCGCTGGTCGGGTGTAATTTGAAGATCCCTTTGGTAGTAGTAGTAGTAGTAGTAGTAGTAGTAGTAGTAGTAGTAGTAGCAGCAACAGTGGGAGAACAGTAAGGTTATGATTGGATGCTGTTGAAGTAATGTGTTTGAATCGCAGGATAATTCACCCATCAAATGTAGTGCACACTTCTTGTCGTGGCAAAAATCATAAATTAGTGGATATTACATGTGAATCATCACATATCTGTGAGCAGAATTCTATTTAGAAGAGAATTTCTCCTTTGTAGAAAGATAAAAGGTGTTTCGGAAATGTTATGTAGTAAATCGTTAAAACTTATAAAATATGCTAGATAAAAGGAAATCACTGATTTCCTATTCTTACTCTGCCGCTCTTTAATCTATTCAGTCCATTCGTTGAACGCAATTTTTATCAATATCTATAATCATTTTTGGGTAAGTTTGCCAATCCATAAACTAGCCATGTCTAAAATTCCCTTTATTCCACGCCAATCTTTCAATTCTGTAATCTGAATACGGCTAAAGTCTAAAATGTATAATGTGTTACCGTGTGTATTGATTATACGAACTTGTTATTCGCATGTAAAGTTCCTTGCCTCTCGACAATGACATCGCATTTATATGTCAGTGAGTATGATAGAGAGAGTATGTATTTATGCGTTTGAGTGTATGTGTATGTGTTTGTGTGTGCGTGCATGTGTGCATGCGTGTGTGCGTGCGTGTGTGCGTGCGTGTGTGCGTGCGTGAGCGGTGGTGTCAGTAGTTAAGCATTTGGTCGTAGATGTAAGTTTGCCTGAAATTGTTTGCATGTACAAATGTAAAGGTATTTGACTATACAAGTATGTAAGTACATATATATATATATAATATATATATATATATATATATATATATAATATATATATATATATATATATATATATATATATATATATATTATATATATATATATATATATATATATATATATATATATATATATATAAGCGAAAACGAAACGAGGTGAATACAAAGGAAGTGTGGCAAAAAGGGATAAGCTTTGAATACTTCTAATCCATGCAATGGCCGGTCGAAACATCCACGCATTATTTATAAATCGTTAAAAAGTTTTGTATAATCCTGTTAGCTCATCAATCGTGTAATTGGTCTTATAAAATATCAAACTCTTAAATCATTGCTTTACTACACAATACAGTGCTTTCTTCTCAGTGGAAAGTCTATTAAATGCCATTATCTTATTCTTTTTCTTTCTTCTTTTTATTTTCAAAGCAAATTGTGGGCTACTTTGAAGCGTCGGTAATCACTTGTTGTCTGCGTTTCTGGTTACGAGAAATAGGATTTTCGATATCATACGGAGCTCTCCTGTTAAAAACATGGCGGTCAGTTGCTATCTTCTCTTTTCTTTTATACTTTCTACTTATATCCATTAATACTGTTTAATGCATCATCTTTAGTTTGAGAATATATATTCACAAATCTTATACAACATGTTACACTTCAACCAAACTATTTCTTTTTATATTTTCTTGAAATAACTATCAGTCCCTCTCCATACAGGAATGTTTTTGCACTACAGCGTGAACGGCGAATTATCAATAAAAACTATATTGTCCATGCGTGGTACTGACGTATAGAAACACATAACTAAAAGTTCTCTGCAAGCAGCTTATTTAGATATGCACATATATATGCCTCACTCCCTCTCTCTCTCTCTCTCTCTCTCTCTCTCTATATATATATATATATATATATATAATATATATATATATATATATATATATCTCCAGTGTACATTTAAACACATAAGAAGTATCCGTCATAGGATTCCTGACACGCTAGAAGGAACAGCAAACGTCCAAAGCACTATTAGGGATAAAACTTCGAAGGGAATGGAACATAAAAACATTTTTCATGCCCATCGAAGTTTTATCACTAATAGTGGTTTGAACTTTTGCGGTTCCTTCCAGCGTGCCAGAAATCCTATGACGGATAAGTCTTATGCGTTTAAATGTACACTGTATTTATATGAATAATAGATAGTCTATTGACTAATTTTTCTACACGCTCGGCAACTGGTGATAAAAATTTCTAAAATCTTTATTACCCTGATATTATTAATATATATATATATAAATGGATGAATGAATTATCCTATGTTTACCGTTAACATGGAAAATTCAATGAACCGTTACCAGGGTAGCAAAATTCACGTCAGAAACACGGTTAAAGCGACCTACCCAAAGGTAGAAACTCCGGGCCAATATGCAGTAATTTGTGTATTATAAATAAATAAATGGAGTTATGTTATTAAAATGTTATTATTTTCGACATATGTTTCGAAGACAACATGGTTTTATTCCAAAGGAATAAACGGTGTAAGATGCAATCTTCTCATCAGGAAAGAAAGAGAGCTTCTCTCAACAACAAGACATTATAACAATTACGATGACTGCCTAAGTGATAAACAGAACGTTATTAAGTATTTTAAAAAACCGTTAGTAGATTTGACGTCAAAGGCAGATAGTAGGAAGAGAAGGGTTAAAGAAATAATAAGTAGAGAACAAAAAGAGAGGAATACGTTGATTGAAAAAATGTTCAAAGGCTTAGAAATAGATTTCTCTATTGAAGTAAAGTGCAAACTATAAAGACTGATTTCGCCAGTCATCAAAGTTTGAACAGTTAGTTTAACTTGCATTTTACTTCAAAAGAGAAGTCTATTTCTAAGCCTTTGAACATTTTTTCAATCAACGTATCCCTCTATATTTGTTCCCTACTTATTATTTCTTTAACCCTTCTCTTCCTACTATCTGCCTTTGACGTCAAATCTACTAATGATTTTTTAAAAATACTTAATAACGTTCTGTTTATCATTTAGGCAGTCATCGTAATTGTTATAATGTCATGTTGTTGAGAGAGGCTCTCTTTCTTTCCTGATGAGAATATTGCATTTTACACCGTTTATTCCTTTGGAATAAAACCATATTGTCTTCGAAACATATGTCGAAAGTAAAAGAATTTTAACATCTTCGTTGAACTCCATTTATTTATTTATTTATTTATATATACACATATATATATATATATGTGTGTGTGTGTGTGTGTGTGTGAGTGTGTGTGTATAATTACAAATTAGCATCAAGCATAGAGATGCGCGAAGCATAAGGTTCCAATTAAACCGCCGAAGAGCACCAAAATAACAGAAAATAACCGTAAACGAGGAAACGGATATGAATTAAGAAATTAAAAAGCATACAGTTAAAGATTATGTAATTCAGATGCTCATATACCATGGTTTCGGGTGCTGGCCCAATGGGCCTCAACTTTCTTGAGTATGAGTTACCAATGAAAAACTTCTAAATCCACCACGTTAAAAGTCCATTAGCGTTCTCGTTGGTTTTGCGCCAAAACCAGTCCACGCGGTGCAAATACATCTCGTTGTTGGCGTATTTAACTCATTTCTTTTCCTATTTCATGTCGTTTATTGTTGTTGACGTCTTGTACCCATATATATATATATATATGTGTATAAATATATATATATATATATATATATAATATATATATATATATATATATATATATACATATATATATATACATATATATATATATATATATACATATATATATATATATACATATATATATATATATAATATATATATATATATAATATATATATATATATATAGTAGTAGTAGTAGTAGTAGTAGTAGTAGTAGTAGCGATAGTAGCAGTAATGCTCAAAATGGAATGCTAGACGAGTGACAGGGAGGAGAGGGATTATAAATGTGAGTGAACAAGATAGGAGAGAGAAGTAGCAGGAACACGTAGAGAAACTGAGAGGTGAATATGAACAGGTTAAGAAATGGAAGGTATGAGATGAGTAGGTAAGGGATGCGGTAACAGAGACGAAAAGAGCTTTTGAAGAGTGGTAGCAGAAAAGGTATGGGGAGGCTTATGATCGCTACAGAGAAGTGAAGAAAAGAGTAAAGAGAGCAGTGAAGGTGGCGAAATGGGAGACGAGTGAAAGTTTCGGGGAAAAAGTTGAGGTAACATTTTGTAAGAAATAAAAAGAAGTTTGGGAAAGAGATACAGTGGGTAAGAAAGGTGGTTGGAGGAAAGGAAGAAAGGGTGAAGGATGTAAATGGAAATTTGTTGAAAGGAAGTGAGGATGTACAAAGGTGGGAAGAGTATTTTAGTGAGCTGTTAAATGTGGAGGATGTTAGGGAGGCAAGTATAGTGGCTGTAGGAGACGAGAGGAGAATGCCTGTGTGGGGAATGGAACTACGGTGCAACTGGACGGGAGGGAGGAGGAGAAGGAATCCTTGCGGAAGACGGTAAACCGGAATGTGCCAGGTATAGATGTGTGCACAGTGGAATGCCTAAAGATACAATTGACAGTGATTGAATGGTTAGTGAGGCTTATGAATGTTTGTTATATGATTAGAAGTGTATATATCGAGCTTTAAATTTATATCATATAACGCACAAATTGCTGGCTTCTTTGAATAAGTGAGTGTATGTAGCGTTTTATTTGTTCTACTATTATCATAGTTTGCTGAGACTTGTGCTTCATAAACAACAAGTATATATCGCATTTCCTGCTCAGAGGGCATTTAGATTTGTCTCTACATGTGCATCCGGGGTAGGCTTGTGTCTTCGGTGGTTTATTGATGTATGTCTTAACATTAGGAGTGGGTAAGAAAAAGTAATTATTAATAGCATTACGGATAAATATAAGAAATCTGATATAAATACAACTTTATTAACATGGGGGCAAAAACCCTTGCAAATAATTTAATATAGATGAAAGAACTGAATGTCTGGCCAAGAGGGAAGTATTCATTTCACCCAAGGATCATAAAAAGAACTTATAATAGACCAAAGTGCAGACTAATTAACCTGTCTAAGACTGAACTAAATTTAGCAAGGATGTGGTTGGGAAGCAAACTTCTTATCACACAGCCAGGCCTTCGTCAATAAAGATAGTAAAATAACTGTTTTGAGGGACATGGTTAATAGCAACACTGGAGTATGTTTAAACGGAGTGAGTGTGATTTTTACGCCAAATGTCTATTGAATGGAAATGTCTTCTGATCTTTTATATTTTTATCCGTCTATTATAACTACCATAATACTTACAATCCTATCCTACTTTAGACTATCCTTGAATGAGAGCTTCAGGATACTCCCACTTTGTATGTATTGAATATTGGTATTTTCGTTTGTAATTCTACTAGCTGAGTATCAATGGATTATTCGACGGGTGACTCCGTTTCTAGAAGTTGTCTGAAAAGTTTGGGAGTCGCATAGTGGGTTTATATGTGTAAGTATGCGCCTGTATGTAATGGACAGTAACGGAGGATATAGGAACACATTAATCTTATATCCTGGTATACTTGTTTTTCGTCGTTGATAAGAATATGCAAGTTTACCAAAATCTTATATGGGAATTATTAGTATGCATTCCAACTATGTTAAGTAAATTCAACAACCTGTAACGTAATACAAGGTACAATGTACAAAATTATAAATTATGAAATGTAAAGTACAACGTGATATCTATTACTCCAGTGCGGTGGTGATAAATGTTGGCTAATTGCCAGCATTTACTAAATACCAATAGCTGCCTGCAGTTTTAGTAAAGTTCATAATAAAAGTATTTAACCTATTTCTCTGATTTTATATTTTGTTCTTTTTCTATTACAATCGCTGGTTATTTGTGCGGTTCTAGTTAACTGGTTCACATAGTGGTTAACTCCTTTATATGAGTGCGGCCTACTAATACTTCGATTACTACCTAAGTTTCTAAATGTGCACAGATTCTTTAAAATCCCTACCAGCTTTCTTATTGGTTGGTATTCAACAGTTATTGTCCAAGTGTTCAAGATTCCTACCTTTAGCTCTCCCCTTGGCCCCTACCTGGTTATTAGTGGGGAGGGTTCAGTTATCTAGTATACTGCAATTATTCTTAGGATTGTCCTTCTTATATTTATTTATTCTACCGTAGTTATTTTCCCTATACCCCGACTTTTCTAGTGCTAAATTATAAAATGTCCTCGTTTAGTTTGAAAACTTATTCGTTCGGCGACAGGTTAGAAGTACGAACTGATATATTCTCTACTATTGACTGGGTTATACATCTAGGGTGATTACTATTTATATTTATGTTTCTAAGT
This sequence comes from Octopus sinensis, assembly GCF_006345805.1. Lineage (NCBI taxonomy): Eukaryota > Metazoa > Mollusca > Cephalopoda > Octopoda > Octopodidae > Octopus > Octopus sinensis. Next base: position 63,264,412 of record NC_043006.1, read on the forward strand.
TTCGTATTTGGCTTGTGATAAGGCGTATATATCCCTGCACTAAGATCTAAAGTAACATCAAGAAAGTTGACTAAATTATATTTCTCCTTTAGCGATATGGATAGTCATAGGTGCTTACAAATAGTTTTTAAGTTTTCCTATACCTATCTATCTCTAGGTTTGAGGGGGGTTAGCCAGGGCGAAAAGTTTATTATCCCTGTATAGACCGCCTCCTATTTTAGAGAATTCCTGTTTAGGCTAAATAGTTTAGATTCCTACTATATCCATAACTTGTGCGGAGTCTGTTGATCCCATAGTATTTTCGAACATCTCCGGTCTATCCCTTCTAACCCTGTACTTATCCTCTAATTTGATCATTTATTTTCTAGCCACTAAAACAATATCTATCTCTTCTCTTGTTACTTCTGAGTTATTCGTAGCAAAGATGAGTGTCTTATTTAGGAGGATAGAGTTAACGGAGGCGCAATACTTACTCTTTACGTTCTGAGTTCAAATTCCGCCGAGGACAACCTTGCCTTTCATCCGTTTGGTATCGATAAATTAAGTACCAGTGAAACACTAGGGTCGATGTACTCGACTAGTCCTCTCCTCCAAAATTTCAGGCTTTGTGCTTTTAGTAGGAAAATATTATTTACAGATGCCTTTAAAAGCAACGAGCTAGCAGAATCGTTAGCAAGCCGGACAAAATTCTTATAGCGGCATGTCGTCCACCTTTACGTTCTAAGCTTAAATTTGGCTGAGGTTGTCTTTGACTTTGACCCTTTCGTGTTCCATAAAATAAAGTACCAGTTGGACATTGGGATTAATGTAAAAGACTACTCTCTCCCCACAAAATTTCAGGCAATATACCTATAGTAGAAATGATTATTTATAAATTTCTAGTTGCTTTTTAAGATGCATTTTGGTTTGTTTGTTCTTGGTGTTTTCCAGCTGAAGCCCCTCCCCTCTTCTTTATTACAATCATTAACTCAATGATACATCTTTGTATATTTACAGGATATCTGTTGTGTTTCGAGTCCGTTCAGCTCAAAGAATAAAGATATCAGACGCAGATTTAATAAAAAGGCTGGTTATCATAGTTTTGATATTCGCAGCTTTTCTTTCTGGACGAACAATAGCTGGACGTCCGAGAGTTGTAAAAGGTAAGTTTGATAATCTTACTAAAACATACCAAGAAACAAAAGAGATCCTAAAAAAACTTATTTAAAACAAAAACTGTGAATAATATCATCCTAGATGCATTCATTTTCTCTGAAAATAAAAAACAAATACGACACAAATTAAGATGTGAGACTCTTTATATTTATTTATACCTAGTTGCTTATTTAGTTATTTAGCGTCTAATGTTCGAGTCCCATGACTGTTTGTTGACAATTTTTTACACCTTGTAAAGGTAATTTATCCAGTATTTCTGTATTCTAATGACAATTCTGCGTTCGAAAAAATGATGTTATTTTTATCGTACAATACACCTTTCGATGCTAATAAAAATGTTAGTCTGTTTATATTTATATAAAAACAAATGTTAAGAGTTGAAAGATTTTGGCCATGACTGAAGATATATGATTAAGCAACAACCAATAGATTAAGCTAATTTATTAACTGAATCAGAAAAAATGCCTTCCTGGATAGGACCTCAGAGCAGGTAACATCGCAAATTATGCCTAACGTCTTCTAAAGTTTTTCGATCAAATATTCTTGTCCACAGACAAAACGAAGTCAAGAGAGCTACGAATGAGATTCTACATGACCGCGCAGTCTGCGATATCTATATATATAAAACTCTAGTTGTGTGAGTGTCTGGCCCCTTCGATTTAGATTCCTAACTCCTCCCACATTTTGCGGTGCAGTTTAACCAAATTCGGGTATCTTATAGTCGTGATTCATATCGAGCCCGTCTGACTATTAGCGCGCGTCAACGATGAGTCTACGATTTTAAAAATAATTTAACATCATTTTTTATTCCATTTTAATGCATAAAATGCATCGTATGTCGATGGCGGCGGAGTTGGCGTCCACGCTCACAGCTGCACCTGTTTGCTTCTCCCCCTTCCCTCCCTCGTGAAGCTGTGGGGAAGGGAGTGTAAAGAAATCAACGTCGTAATGCGTTGTGAAGGAAACCAGCGTTCTTTTAGAACAACGACTTCATGGCTTGAAGACACCAAAATAAAAATGGCTAAGAAAGCCCGAATTTATAAGGGAAGTAACTCTCTAAAAATGCTTATATCGTTATTTCCCTTACAAACCCGAGCAACGCCAGGCGATACTGCTAGTATCTTCTAAATCTTTCAAATTCTACGAAACTATCTAATAAGGAAGACTGCTTTACACACTCTTTTACTCTTACTGTTTTACTTGTTTCAGTCATTTTACTGTGGCCATGCTGGAGCACCACCTTTAGTCGAGAAAATTGACCCTAGGACTTATTCTTTGCACTTATTCTACCACTCTCTCTTGCTGAACCGCTAAGTTACGAGGACGTAAACACACCAACATCGGTTGACAAGCGATGTTGGGGGAGCCAAACACAGACACACAAACATACACACAGACATACATATATACGACGGGCTTCCTTCAGTTTCCATCTACCAAATTCACTCATAAACTTTGGTTGGCCCGAGGCTATAGCAGAAGACACTTGCCCAAGATGCTACGCAGTGGGACTGAACCTGGAACCATGTGGTTCGTAAGCAAGCTACTTACTACACAGCCGCTCCTGCGCCTATACATTTTTCTAAAAACATGATCGTTATAGCTGGGATGCTATAAGTCAATTCATTATTTGTTCAGTTAAAACTTTCAAATAATCAAACATGTCAAATTAAAAAGTAAGAGAAGATTGGCGGGAGGAAAGTGAAATATAATTCGAATAAGATTCCAGTCGCCAAATGAAAATCATCTTTTAGTATTGTAAAGTGAATGCACTCTATAGAAGAAGCAAAATTACTGCCAAAACAGAAGAGACTTCACAGCTCCAAAGTTTTTCTGTTTTGTTCTGTTTGTTTTGGGGTTGTTATTGTAGTTGTTGTTGTCGTCGTTGTTGTTGTTGATTTATTCTTTGTAACTGCTGAAATCTTTCACCTACTAAGGTTTCTGTAAGATATGAAACCGTTGAGAAACACGTAAAGAAATACGGAAAGACCGGAAAATAGAATCGCATTAATTTATGAAGATCCAGTAACAGAATTTTGTACAAAGCAGGCTATGACCTTACCTATGATAACTGAAGATAGAAAATAAAGGACAATATAGTATATGCGTCTGGGTTAGGATGTATATGTATATATATGAATGCGCACATATATATGCGTATCTATGTGCGTATATATAAATATATATACATATCTTTATATATAAAAGAGAGGTTGTGTGTGTGTCTCCTACGATTTAGGTTCCTAACTACTCACACATTTTGCGGTGCAGTTTAACCAAAACCGGGTATCTTATAGTCGTGATTCATATCGAGCCCTTCTGATATTAGCGCGCGTCTACGATGAGTCTACGATTAAAAAAAAAATTACCATCATTTTTTTTCCATTTTAATGCATATTTTCGCTATTATATAAGGGAAGTAACTCTCTAAAAATGTCTACGATGAGTCAACGAATTTTTATAAAATTTACCATAATTTATTTTCCATTTTTAATGCATTTTTTGCTATTTTTTGGCTATAACTCTCTAAAAATGCTTATATAGTTATTTCCCTTACAAACCCGAGCAACGCCGGGCGATACTGCTAGTACATATATATATTTAAAAATATATATTGTGTATGTATCTATGAATATATATATATATGAGAAAAATAAGTTCAAAAAGAACAATTCAAACACTTTGGGGGATCCAAAAAGATAAAAAAATTATTTCTAATAAAGATTCATCATATTCATAAAAAAAACAGCCAAAGCAAGTAATAAGAATATGAAAATAATATTTGAGGAATTTCGTTATAGGCATAAAAATATACCATAAACAAGTATTTTTAAAAAATGAAGAAAAAATGTTGAATCAGAAATAGATTTATTACAAAACTGGATTCAGTGCATACGTACGTTTCGAAAAACAATGCAAATGCGTAAGAAAATTTTTTTTATTCATAGTAATTATAATTAAAATTATGCATTGTCATTCTCATCAGTATGAGGAATCCCCTGAAGAACATCAAGAAAGTTTATTAAGATGAAATTTAATAAAATAGAATAAAAATAAAATAAGATACAATAAGAGAACACAGATGGGGCAGTCAGGGAAAATCGGATAATTTACAAACCAAGTTGGGAAAGGGTAAACATAACAAATATAATAATATTAGTGAGAGAGACGATAAAGAAAAATACAAAGAAAGGCATATCAATGTGTATGCAAGTCTATATGTGCAGTAAAACTATAACATAAGAATCTAACGGATATATATTTTTAAAATAGTAACAGGTCGATACGAAATGCCATGTAAGCAAGGCCACGTGTGCACAGTAGAGTACAACGTAAAAAGCCATACAGAGGTATACGTATACATAATAATAATGAAAAACGAAAAAATATATACATACATATATATATGTGTGTGTGTGTGTGTGTGTTTGTGCGTGCGTGTTTGTGTGTAAACATACATATACATATATTCATAATTGTATGCCAATGACACAAAGGAACCCTGGTAATGGCTCAGACGTATAGCAGGGTTTCGATACTCTCTACAAGTGGGCTGGACATAATCATGCGCAATTTTATGGTAGAAAATTCCAAGCCTTTTGCTATCAGCCCAGAAACATTCCACATCGACGATACACAAGACTTGGAGGAAATGCAGTTCTAGAATCGCAATTGGTACACTGCCAGTAGATAAATATAAGTAATCATGAATACTTCTTTTCATGTACACATTGCAGAGGCAGCAACATTGGGTAAAGAGAGAGCGAAATGAATTTTCAAATCACTCATAATAAGAGAGTTAGAAAGCCTGCTTCGTGTATGGAGAACATTTTTCTCAATTCGTCTAGACTAACAACATTAGATTCTGGTTTAGCTGTGCTTCTAGTTCCTTATTAAGAGCATCCTAGTTAATGCCTTTAAACCACATCATGTTCATGCAGGGACCGCATCAGATACCCGGTGGGAGGACACTGCGAAACTAAAAGGATGTCTATGAAGACGAAATACTAGCAGATCCTCGCAATACCACCGGTAGGAGCAGTAGCAGCTGTAGACACGAGAACAGAATCAGAAACATCGCTACCATCGCCACATTAGCAACAATAGAAATAACAGCACCAGCGACAGCATTGGTAGTTCACACGACGGCATCGACAGCAGTAACAACAACACTAACAACAGCAGCATTGCCGCAGCACCAGCATTGCCAACAGCTTCCCTAACGTCCACGGTAGCAGACCTGACAACCTCTATAGCAGCAGCAACAGGCCCAGTGCCACCGCCAGCTATAACGGCAATAACAGCAGCAGCAGCGACAGTGGCCTTAGCAGAAACACCAGCGGAACCACAGCCAATGACACTTCTAGCAACAATGGCGTCTCTCCCACCAATGACGAGGACCTCAATAACAACAACAGCGCCTTCACCATTACCAGCAGTGTCGATACCATTACCGACGCCACCACCACCAGTGACGTCAACACCAGCAGCCCCAGCTCCAATGACAGCGACAGCAGCAACAACAATAGGTATAGCACCGACAACACACGCTCATGTAGATGCTTTGAATCTCTCCAACCACAGGTCCTCCTTCGGAGTTCTGAAAAGGAGATACGTAACGTCACTGGCCAGCCACATCTGGTAGCTAAGAGACGATGGGATTCCATGCTTGATTTCATTGAGAATCTTCGAGAACCTAGGCCCCTACATCAATGGGACGAACCGTTGCAAGTTATGAATAGCTGAACACGCGATAATCCTAAAAGACTCACTCGAACCAGGGAACATCCTTAACTCCAGAACGAAGATTCTCGAGCCAGGTTTACATTTCAGGAGGTCCGGCTAGCTTTTTAGAGCCCGCGAGCTGGCGAAACACCCGGAAGCAATAGCCAATAACAAAGGGTGATAATACCCAATTGTTACCTTTGAGTAGTGAGGCTTTTCCTCCTCCATATTTTAAAGAGTTCATGAGCCAATATGTTTTGAGATCTGAGGATACGCCATAAAGCAACAACCGTTATGGACGGGAATCCTAAAAGGTGATCTCATGTGCCGACCTTCCCCATTTTAATATATATATACTGCTCTACATCTTATGCTTCTTCTTTCGAAATTGTTTTTTTTCAAATTATATATATATATATATATATATATATATATATATATATTATAGAGAGAGAGAGAGAGAGAGAGAGAGAGAGAGAGAAGATGAAAAACAGAAAATTTGTTTTACAGGATTCAAGAGTATATTAGAGCCATGATAATAAAGATATCATAGAATTTTGTACAAAATAAGGTTTTGTTCTTTCAACATAATTGAAGGACCAGTTTCGCATTGCTCATCAAACTGTGAGGCGAAAGAGATAAACTGCTAGGGAAAAAATATTGCTAGAGAAGATAATTGTTCACTCATTTATTTTACAGTAAATTTTTTTATTTTTTGTTTTTTTGTGTGTTCTCTGCTTTATTCTGGTTTACATCTTCCATTAGATAGGGTAAGCCCTTTATTCTTAATATCGTTTCATATGTAATTCTGATTTATATTTTTGGATAAATGAGGCTTCTTTATTCAGGCTTACTTGTGTTGAGGTCAAGAAGGCAAGTTGATAAAATGGGAAAATTTCGGATTGTGGTTGTAATCGTTCTGCACATTCGTCAATGTGTTGACTGAAGTATATTTGGCGATATTGTGGGGAGTAAATTTGTTGTCGCTGGACCGTACATCTCTTTCTGATTGAATTTCCCGTTGAACCAATATAATTTCGATGGCAGCTCGAGCTTGAAACCTGTAAAACAAATCTTTTCATCTTATCTCTTTCTCTATTTATATCCACCGCCTGTGTTTCCTCACTTAAATGTTTTCTATATTATATTTATATATATATATATATATAATCTTGCGCTATATCGCGGTTCACCTATTGCGGTTTATTATTTAACTTGTGTCGGTTCCTCCGTGTAGTTTTGCATTTATGATAAAATAAATATTTACAAATAATAAAAATAATTTTTAAAAATATAGAAGTACAGTACCTATCGCAGGAGTGCTGGAATGCCACAACCGCGATAGTCGAGGGTTAGCTGTATTCTTTTATACCTTCACCTGTTTCAATCATTTGACTGCGACCATGCTGGAGCACCGCCTTTAATCAAACAAATCAACCCCAGGACTTATTCTTTGTAAGATTTAAACTTATGTGATATGTATTTTTGCTGAACCGCTAAGCTACGGGTACGGAATCATAACAACACCGGTTGTCAAGCGATGGTGGAGCGACAAACACAGATACACAAATACATACATACATACATACATGCATACATACATATATATATATATATATATATATATATATTCTTCGATTTCGGGCACGTTAGGGCGGCGGAGCAACGGGCGACCGTGCTAGCCGCAGTTTGCCATCTTTCGGGTTTTTATATATATACATGACAAGTTTCTTTCAGTTTCTGTCTACCAAATCCACCCACAAGGCTTTAATCGACCTTCTTCCTTAAGGTTGAGAAGTAAACTTCTTTACCACGGAGCCTCTAATGTCAGAAACAAGTAAGAGATAAAAGATATATATATATATATATATATATATATATAGACATACATATATATATATTTTATCTTTTACTTGTTTCTGTCATCTCTTTTACTTGTTTCTGTAATTCATAAAACTAAGATTTAAATTTTATTTACTTGAGGCACTTTCACCTCTCCATCAATCACCGGCTTGCTCGCGACCTAACTTATTAGTCGCATTCTCATTCACTAATCAACAGCTAGTTGTTATTAAAGATTAGTTGATGAGTTCAGTGTCTTAGGTGACTTCTCCAAGACGTTACAGGCGCCTTGAAGAGCTATTGTTGTTTACATTCTTTCATCTCATTTATCCTACATCTCTTTGGTGACTAATATTTTCTCTTTCTTTCTTCTGTTTTCTCCCTATCTCTTTGTTCCTCTCTCTCTCTCTCTCTCTTTCTCGTATACATATATATAAATATACTTATATAGATATACGTATACATATACATACATATAGACCGGAGTAAACACATAAATGTGAAACAAGGTGGAAAAAAGAGTACTCAAATACCAGTGGTAGAGTAATATGCTTTATTTTAAGCAGCAGAAAATTCAACAAAATCTGTTACTCTGAGTTTCTCGTAACAGATTTTGTTGAATTTTCTGCTGCTTAAAATAAAGTATACATACATATATATATATATGTGTGGTGTGTGTGTGTATATGTATATATATATGTATGTATGTATATATATATATATATATATATATATATATATAATATTATATATATATATATATATATATATATATATATATATATATATATATAATATAATAGTGTACATTTAAACACAATAGAAAATGCCTTCAACAGGCAGTTTTTACACACTAGAAGTAGTCAAAATGACCAAAACCACATTTAAGAGCAATCTTCAAAAGAAATGAAAGATAAAAACTTTTACCTTATTTTATGGCGCTGTCACTGATGAAAAACTTCTCCTTACAAATTATGTTATTTGCTAAAAAATTTTAGAAACCTCGGCCTTACCGGAATAAAATAACTAGGTAAGTTTTTATTTTTCATTCCTTTTGAAGGTTTGCTCTTAAATGTAGTTTTGGTCGTTTTGACTACTTCACCTAGCGTGTAAAAACTGCCTGTTGAAGGCAGTTTTCTCTTGTATTTAAATGTACTTTTTTTATATTGAGAAGATATTGTCTATTGAATTTTTATATATGCTAGGCCACTGATGGTGAATTTTCAAGAAACTCACCACCCTATATATATTTTATGTATATATATGCAAACATATATACTCATATATATGTATATAAGTGAATAGATGGGTGTGTGTGTATATATACATATGCTGGTCACTGTTAAAATTCTTCAATTTTAATGATTTTATCCTTTAATTAAGTTTATATACATACATTCGTACGTATGTACATACACATACGCATACTTGTATCTCCCTCTTCCATATTTCTTTCCACTTAGCCTTATCCAATAATATTTACTTTCTATACATTCGATATCAATGTAACAAACCATCTTATATGAAATACTAAACTCTTGGTCGTTGAAATTCATGGGCTAGTATCAATTGCCGGTGGAAGCCAGTTTAATGCACTATGAGTTTTATATCTATTTAGAAAAGCTTAAATCCTATTCTTCTCTGCACTAAATCTGTGACCTGAAATCTTTCTAAAAATCAATATGTGGCGTACGTCGCGTACGTCGCGTTCACAGATTTATGTGTAATGTTTATAATATTCTTATCAATACCACATAATGTATGTGTTTTTATTGTGCGTTCCTTAGATTTGGGATTGCACAAGGAGAAATTATATTGCTATCCAGTAGCTAAGTAGCGCATAAACAAAACACATGCAATAACTACATGGTATCGATTATATTTGCATTATCGGAGCTGCTTATAATTCAAAATTTAATTTTGTTTTCTCTGTGCAACGCTGTTGCACATCAGCAAATACACTCTACACTATTTGCATATATATTACAAACCAATGATCGCAAATCGTTTGGAGGTAACGCGAGTGCACAGTATTGAGAGTGCAGAAATACAGCGAAATATCAATATCTCCGTTCTCGATTACCTACGGAAACGATTTGTCTTACTTGGCGTCGTAAAGGTACATTTCCCCTGGTGTTATTTAAGGAGCGCATAAACAAGACACATACATTAAGTATGTGATATCAATAATAATTGTAATATAAGAGCTATTTATAATTCATGATTTAATTTCATAGTATTATATTATTAACGTATGAGATCAATATCTGCACTCGGTATCCAAAAGTCAGGTCGGAGATCTCATTATCTTTTTATCTTTTATTTGTTACAGTCATTAGGCTGCGGCAATACTGGAGCACCAACTCGAAGAATTTTTAGTCGAATGAATCGACCCCAGTACCTTAATTTTTAAGCCTGGTACTTTTTCTATCGATCTCTTTTACCGAACCGCTATGTTATGGGGATGTAAATACACCAACACCGGTTATCAAGCGGTGGTGAAGGACAGATACAAATACACACACACATATCTCTTTTACTTGTTTCAGTCATTTGACTGCGGCCATGCTGGAGCACCGCCTTTAGTCGAGCAAATCGACCCCGGGACTTATTCTTTATAAGCCCAGTACTTATTCTATCGGTCTCTTTTGCCGAACCGCTAAGTTACGGGGACGTAAACACACCAGCATCGGTTATCAATCAATGCTAGGGGTACAATCACAGACACACAAACATATACACATACACATATATATATATACATATATACGACAGGCTTCTTTCAGTTTCCGTCTATCAAATCCACTCACAAGGCATTGGTCGGCCCGGGGCTATAGCAGAAGACACTTGCCCAAGATGCCACGCAGTGGGACTGAACTCGGAACCATGTGGTTGGTTAGCAAGCTACTTACCACACATGTATGTATATATATATATAAACAATAAATTAAATAGAGACATACAAATGACAATCCAATAATTTATTTATATTATAACATAAAATATTATGAGTATAATATACTATGGGCTTGTTTCGACTTATATACATTTTTTGATATATAAACAATTTAACTCCATTATATATAAGCCTCATCAGGGCAATTGGTGTGTAGGTAGACGAAATTCCGTGTGAATAATTGTTGGATAATTGCTTATGCATAATGAGCGTGAGCGTTAGCCATTCAACTACATATCAATTACATTAAAAATTTAAAAAACAACAAAATTATAACGGACAAAATAAGTAAGTAGAATCTACAACTATCGAGATATATTTCTGTATATCCTAAATAACATCAGTCCAAACTCATTTATGTCTAAGACAATCTTTCGTTATCATAATAATATATATGTATAAAATTAAGTATCAGTGTCTTGCTTAATCTAGAAACTGTAATAAAACGTGTAAAAATATATAAATAATAATCATATTTTTAATATATAATAACTCTTCTATTTATTTAAAGTTATTGATACAAAAAATTGTTTAAAGTAACTAATAAAAAGTATTCCATATTTATTATTTATCGGAGGAAGAATTCCGTAATAAATATGAATAGAAACTTAACAAAAACTTTCTTTTACTTAATTTATCGTAGGGAGAATTGGGTAATAAATATGAAGATAAATTTGGAGCTACAAACACTATTACAAAAATATCCCATATATATAGATTTAGGCTATATTAATGGATATCAAAATATTATACAATACTGTAATAATTATCACAGTGGTTATTAAATTTAGTTAATTAGTTAAATAAAACTATTTATTTTTATTATCATTATTATTGTTATTGTTATTGCTGTTGTTGTTGTTGTTCTTATTATTATTATCATCAATTAATTAATAAATTAAATGAATGTATACATATAACTATTTAGTATAATAAAGACATCTTATTTGTAATATGTAATTAATATTAAATTACTAATATAACGATGTATATTACAGTAACTACAAGAATGTGCACTCCCGCCAATAAACCATAAATATAGAACACTTTTTATTAGAAAGAAGCCCGTCGTGTGTGTGTGTGTGTGTGTGTGTGTGCGTGTGTGTGTGTGTGCGTGTGTGTGTGTGTAAGTGTGTGTATATATTTGTGTGTCTGTGTTTGTGTCCCCACGCCGACATCGCTTGACAACCGATGGTGGTGCATTTACGTCCCCGTAACTTAGCAGTTCGGCAGAAACAATCGAGAGAAGAAGTACTAAGGCTTACAAAGAATAAGTGATGGGGTCGATTTCCTCGACTAAAGGCAGTGCACCAGCATCACCGCAGTCAGTTGAATGAAACAAATATGAAGAATAAAAGATATATATATATAATATATATATATATATATATATATATATCTTATATATATATATATATATATCGTCCCCAATATATCGCCGATTTTTCTGGCTGATATATGTAAATTTATATTGCAGGTTTCTATGGCCGAAAAGTATTTATGACTTTTCAGATTTTAATTATTTTTGTGATAAAATACGCACTTTCACGCCTAATAATTGATGAGATACAGTACTGCACTGTATAACACATTAATTAAAATATATTAAAAGAAAACACGTAGGGTACCGTAGATGAGAAATCAAAGAATCCTATATCTATCCTATATACTCGAGAGGCGAGTATGTGGTGTTGTATTGCATGTATGTAAAATTGTGAATTTATTTCAAGCAGTACCATGTCATCCAAACGTTCTTCATCCAAACGTTCTACAGCGAGCCCAAGCGCCATGAATTTGTGTGTGCCTTATATCTAGTCTTAAATTCAATCGTACTCCTCCCATGCAAGGAGCGGGTGAACCAGATAATGTCTTTTTTTATTCACTAAGGGGTGAAACCTCAACTTTATATATAACATTTCTCCCTAAACAGAATCCCTTTAATGGGCATAATTCCCGGTTACGGCAATCACATGTTTTATTTCCATGCTTTGCCTTTATATTTTTAATATCCGGATTCTTGTTATTATTCATCATATTAATGTCAGCTATATTGTCACCTCTAACAATACTATTATTTCTAAGTTTAAATCTATTGTTGGCCGCAATTAATGATCCTATGTTGGACGTGGGTGAATACGATAATTTAAGGCAGGATCTATTAAAGATGGAATGATATTTATGGCCTGATAGGAAATTCCTGTCAATAATTCTAAAAAATAATTTGGGGAGGTTTATGAATCGGAGGGAAAAAGGAGAGGTGAACCAGATAATTTCCCGTTTTCTCAGACTTGTTCCTACTCTGCCCAGTGTAGTTATTATTATTATAATTAAATGAATTATAGTATCTTCTATCATGGTGTCGGCTCTTATGCTCGGGGGAGTTGCACATGGGAGGAGTTGATGTTTAATTTCGCAATATTTGGAAAAAGTTTACCTAATTTATCTTTAAATATTGTATTCTTAATATAATACATCTTATTAAATTCACTGTCCTTCGCTGCTGTATTGTATATAGAAGAATCCAGTGTTATAAAAAATCTTTTCGTTTGCAGATAAGTTAGAGATTGATATCGACACACCTTTGACCACCCCATTAATAACACTTTGGGGGAGATTTGATAAGTCGGGGATATATTTAATGGTTTTATTAGGCTTATATTAAGGCTAAAATAAGCTATTATCTAAATTTAACGTTAAGTCCAAAATGATTAAGACATTTAGTGACATTTTCAAATATGATATCTAAGTAAACTATGAGATATATATATATATATATATATATATATATATATATACACAACTTTATTTGGAGATTGCTAGTGTTAACAATACTCACAAAAAATACAGACTGAAATTGTAGTGCTCCAAGTTAGCTATATGTCACTTTTTAATTTGAACGGAGGCAATGCAAGCGGTAACTAGAGGAACGTAATTAAGATCCACACTCGAAGATCAAATAGATACATATATTCATATATTCTTTCACATTTACTAAACAGATGTATAAATTCCAGATATAAAGATATATATAAATAGATATAAGTCGGTGTTATACATAAACCATAGTGAATTTACATTTTAAAAGTTATAAGTCTCGATATAAATTCACTCGTTTTATGTAGAAGAGCTTCCATATATAAGATCTTTGATGGAATAGGTATATTCCTGGTAGAAACGCCCAAGTATTGCTTCTCCATTTAATCCAATCCGTATTGAAGTGCTCCGATGAGCCAAATATATAAAATACACAGCTTTATTTTGAGATTCCTAGTATTTCTTTTGTTTCAGCTCGTAATGTGTGGCTTAGCTGGGGCACCACCAATAAATGCTTATTATTTATTATTAATCTTCATAATGACGTATATAAAATGATACCCACAAACAGACAATCAACATCTATTGGACCTCTATGATCAAAACCATTCTAACCGAGACCAAACTGTCTTTTCTTTTTACTTCGTATGTCTTGGCTTACATTATCCAATATTACTATTTCCTTTTAGAAGTTTGTAGATTTTCATCAAGCTGAAATTTCCGGGTGAGTGAATGACTAGAATATGCAGCCATGCTGCTCTATAAATCTCCCTATTTTATCACTCAGTTTTCGCTTTTATTCTTTGGAACTTTCTTTATCTTTTTCTTTAATTTTGTTTTCACTCTTTCTGTCTGAGTGTGATGCGTAAGTTTGCAGGTTTGTTTGTATATTCGAATATTTATTTGTGTATGTGCTATATCAGGATGCATGTATATATATAACTACATGTGGGTCGTTGGCGGTTTTTTACCTCCGTCTTCCTTTTCTCTTGGACTTTCCTCCGTCTCCTGTTTCTGAAGTCGAGCTTTGCTCGAAACGCAAATATACCTCTCTTTCCTTCACAGAGCGTCTGCTAATATTTTGCACGTACCATATCCTCGAGTTCTTGCTTTTTTTCTTGTGTTTTTTCTTCGTTTTGGGGGGAATTTATGATATATATATAATATATATATATATATATATATATATATATATATATATACTTTTCTACTTTAGGCAACAATACCCGACATTTTGGGGAAGAGGGCCAGTCGATTAGATCGCCCCAAGTACGCAACTGGTACTTAGTTTATCGACCCCGAAAAGATAAAAGGCAAAGTCGACTTCGGATGGGATTTGAACTCAGAACGTAAAGACAAACGAAATGCTGCTAAGCATTTCGCCCAGCGTTGCAAGCTCACCTTATATATATGTATATATATATATATATATATATATATATATATATATATATATATATGATTATGTATGTATGTATGTATGTATGTATGTACGTATGTATGTCTGTATTGTATATATATATATATATATATATATATATATATATATATATATATTTATATTTATTATATATACAGGCGTAGGCCTTGCTGTGTGCTAAAAAGCTTGCTTCCCAACCACATGGTTCAGGTTCAGCCCCACTGCGTGGCATCTTGGACAAGTGTCTTCCACTATGGCCTCGAACAGACCAAGGCCTTGTGGGCGGATTTGGTTGACGAAGCTGAAAGAAGCCCGTCGTATATATCTGCATATATTTATGTGTGTGTTTTTGTGTCTTTTGTCTCCCCACCCATCGCTTGACAACTGATATTGGTGTATTTACGTCCCCATAACCTAGCGGTTCGGCAGAAATAACCGTTCGGGAAAGTAAAAGGCTTACAAAGAATAATTGCAAGGGTCGATTTCTTCCACTAAAAAGGCGATGCTCCAGCATGGCCCCTGTAAAATAATAAAAAAGAATACACACACACATACAAATATATATATATATATATATGTAAAAGTAAAAAAATATACAAACTGGGACAAGAACGTGAAACATTTTGGGAGACGACACAAAAAAAAAGGACGGGACATTCGAAGCCCTCAATCATCAGTCAAGAACCGGATCATTTTCGCAATTTCGGCTGATTAATCTTGAGATTGCTCCGATATATATATATATATATATATATATATACATATATAGTATATATAGTAATGTTTACATGCCGACATAACGTGGTAGTCCTGTAAAGACCGATGTTACTATTGTCTTACCCCAGGGAAAACATCTCTTCCAGCTGGCTAACATATACAGCATTTGATGTGTGTGTGGGGGGTGTTTGTGTGTGTGTGTGTGTGTGTGTGTGTGTGTGTGTGTGTGTGTTGAGAACGCATGCATGGTTGAGCAATTAAGAAATTCGTTTCGCAGCCCGGAGTCTCAGTACCAGGTAGTAATGTTTATATGCCAACATACCAACATAACGTATCAGTCCTATAAAGGATGATAGCATAGCGAGTCAGTGTCGTTTGTTATAATTTGAGTGGATGTAAGCCTTCTGAGTGAAAATAGAGAAACGAAAACTGAGTATGGACTGTACTTTTAGTTTAAAGGGTCAGACATACCATACTGTGTATTTCAGCTTGAGGATTACAGCTTAAGAATACAGCTATCTTTGGAATACCCAGTCACTTTCGAACTAATCTAAAAAGTTGAACGAATGACAAC